>NW_026623244.1:5524-24441 GCF_030028575.1 Malurus melanocephalus | reverse complement strand
TTTTTTTTTTTTGCCAATAAAGCTGCCAAAAGAGCAGAACTGCATTTTTAAATCAAGCTGAAATTAGGCTCAGAATTATGCAACTTCTCACTTATGGAGACACTTAATGGAAAGTGGAATGAAATTCGTAAGAGCACAGCTCTTTCGACATTTCATTAAAATCAGTGGAAAACACAGGTGCTGAAACTAGTCTGACTTGGAGACCTGTCTTGAATTTGGACATCTCATTTTGTGGGTGAGCATGACTGCCGACCTGCCTGTGTGCAGTGAGTGGGAGCCAGATCAGAGAATAACCCTCATGAGCTGCATCTCTGCTTTCATCTGAGAGGTGTCAGCAGCAATATCACCTTTCTCTGAAAGTCAGATGAGTAAGGGCTGCGTCCCTTCCTCCAGCAAGGATTTCCTGGGCTGACAAAGGCTCAGGCTCAGAGGAGTAGGGACAGAATTAGGAAGGATTTCATGGGATGCTGGTGGAAAGAGTTACTGCCCTAAAGAACAGAGGGATTTGGAAGACAAATGAAGGAGACAAATATCAGYTGAAAGAAGGGACAGGAACAAAAATAACATAAAAGTTACTGCTGAGTATAAAATTTAGATGCACATGTATTTTTGTCGTGGGCTGCATATCTCAGGCTGTATGAACAACTGGGAGATGGCACARCATTAGKTCTCCTATCTGCTATAAAAACCCAMRAATTCCACCTTAATTCATCTTGCAGAGATATTAGGCGGACTTCTCCAAGGTTGTGAAAAGGTCAGTACCACAGCAGTGAGGTTGAAAACCTTGCCAGTGGTCACCTTCACCAACCGAACAAGTTCTGAACAGACACACAGCAAATAGTATTGCTGTCTTGTTCCCCAAAACATTTCAGAAAACATTAAGAAATAAAAAAAAAGAATGCTCTCACAACTGTGCCTTTAAAACTAAGCAAAGAGAGTAGGGAATATAATGAAGGCAATATGAAAACAGGGTGTGAGCCAGCAGCTTGACTCTAACCTGACTTTATCTGTTGATGAATGCAAATTGGCATTCTCCCCTTGATAAATTAAATCAGGCTTTGATGAAATACACAAATCAATCAATTTGTGTATTTCAGGTTTCTTGTATAAGCAATGTCAAACAAGWTAATGTATCCAGGCCCACTGTGTTCTTTATAAATTCTTTAGCATGTTCCTGTTTGGAGTTATACATTTTATGGGAATTGATGATTCAGAATAGGTTCATCATTCATTTCACTACAAAAAGGAGCRGGGGGTAGATATGATAAATTGATAACTACAGGCATCAACATATTTTTAATGCTCTTGATCAATTGCTTMCCTCAGACTTTGTCTGCAATGCAGGGTGGTTATGGTAGTTCACAGGCCTTAGTAATACAACAGTGCTTAAAAAAAACAATTGTGGTTTTTCACACATTTTACTAAGTAGATATAGTACATTTTAAAATGCTACAGTATTGTTAAAAAGCTGAAGAAGACTGCATTTAAGCTGAGACAAGATAGCATTATCAAATTTGCACAATGAGGAGTGTCTGACACACCGTTCAATCTTGTTGCCCCAAATCATTTAACAGTAATTTCTGCTTTGAAAAACCTCTCCCCAAAATTGAGATGCTCCATGTACAGCTTATGGCTGAGTGACAAGCAGTTACAGGTACACCACCACACCTGCTGTTGAATTGTTTCCAGGTTTTTCATCATTTTACTACAATGAAATTCCATTTCATTCCAGAGGAATCCCATCCTCTGTCAGTGTCCTGGAGATGTTTGCAGACATATTCTGCTTTCACATATATATCTTTATCTTAAAGGCTTACAGTAATATTCACATGTATGTTCACATATATATTCCAAATTACTCTTATAAAAAGTTTATCTTTTTCTRTTTRGATCACTCCCCTTCTCTTTCCAGCCTCCCTCAGGTGGATATTTGTTACTGTTATTAGGACACAAGGTTCATTGAAGTGTGCAGACATTAAAGGGCTTTGCATTAGCCCTTTCTCCCTTGAGATAACTTTATCTTATCTGAATTAGGCCATGTATGCTCCAGGCAATGAGAGATGATCTGAGGGTAACAGTGGCACAGGAGATCACACAGTCTGCTTAGGAAAGGGGGACTAATAAGCCTTCTGCAGAAACAGAACAGAGAATTTCAGGGACAGCATCATGCAAGTGACCCTGAACTTCTCTGGGATGAAGTCTGTACCCCTGGGTCATGTCAGGCAGTTGTGTGGTGTGGGTTATTTCTAGCTGTAACATTTGCACATCACATACCATTGCACATGTCCAGGAGCTCTGTTTAACTCTCTGAGGCCAGGCCAGCAAGGTGCACAAAGCACTGGGTGTGCTGGGTCCTGTTTCTGAAGTAGGATGGTTTGGAACATGTCAGGAAAYGGTAAAAGTTCTCTTGGGTAAATAGTCATCATTACCATTTTTGTYTGCCTCAGTTCACATCATCATTTAAGCAGAGAGGTGAGAAGGGGCACTGGGCACACAGAGGTGACTCAGTTTGTCCCTGATCCCCAAAGCTGAAGCTCACTTAGGAGCAGTTTCAGTGCTGCTGCATCAGTCATATTCTGTCACACCCCTTAACTAGAGATGGGTCTTTTGTGAGGCACCAATACTACACCTTTTAGTGTGAGAGAAAGGTGTGTGTTACCTTTTGGAGTGGGTAGATACAGAGAAAAAAAAAATTACATCTTCAATTGAGTTACATTCAGTTTCAGTGCTGTCAAGGTAAGAAAATGTGAAGGTAATCAATGACTTCTTAAAGAYTGATCTGCAGTCTGTTGCTTCAGAAGAGCTGAATGCACGACTTGGAAATAAATATTTTAAAGCTCCTCTGCAATTTACCTGTTACAGAGCATTGTATCATGCATCTTGTGTCTGCCTAAATTACCCAGGTTTGAWAGGGGAATAGATAGTTTTCCAAGAGGATAAGAATTAAGCTCCTCTCTCTTTCCTTCATCACAAGATCAGCTTTTCATTCACAGAATCACAGAATCCCAGAATATGCTGAGTTGGAAGGGACCCACAAGGATCATCAAGTCCAGCTCCTGGTCCTGCACAGAACACCCCAAGAGTCACACCATGTGCCTGAGAGTGTTGTCCAAACACTTCTCAAATTCTGGCAGGTTTGGTGCTGCCCTGGGGAGCCTGKTCAGTGCCCAACCACCCTCTGGTGAAGAACCTTTTCCCGATATCCAATCCAAACCTCTCCTGTCCCATCTCCAGGCCATTCCCTCAGGTTCTGTCACTGTCACCACAGAGACGAGATCATCACCTGCCTCAACAGCACCAAAATGGAGATASCAGTAGTTATCCAACTTAAGGAACATTATGTGCAACATAACTGGATTCAGAGCCACTGGCAGAGGAGCAGGTGGTGTCTGAGCACAGAGCAGCCCTGAAAATATTAAGTATTTTTTTTTGCTTCAGCCTGTGATGCTATCCCTATGCTGGTCCCATCTTCCCAGCTGCACCCACCAATGTTGTCCACTCCTACAGATCTCCAACAGCATTTTCTTAAGTGGTGACACATGGATGAATAAGAGTAGCACACAAAGAACATGTCTGGGAAGGAGGAAAAAGGCAGAGGGAAGAAAATCTTAGGAATTTTATTTTTAAGGGAGCTTGTGTCATATCCCGCTGTCTGCAGAGACATCTTGCTCATTTCCATGCTTTCATCTACATAAATTAATTCAGSCTACATCTGGATCCCAGAATTTTAGGAACACATCTAGTATTCTGTGGTGCTAAATCCTTATTTTATTTTGCTTTTATTTTCAGGGAAATTAAAACTCAGCAAAGTGTGGAAGCAATTCCTTGCACTCCTCAGTTGTGACATTTGCSTTTTTGGCTGACACAGGAGATTGAAACAGAGATGCTAAGGTTTGTGCTGAGGAACGTGGTGTTCACAGTAAAGAACAGCTAAAGTCCTCTGGGCTTCAGTGATGTGGAGGCAGAATTTSTAATATGTCACTACTGGGTTTTGCAGTCATTAGTGCTTGTTTGCACTGATATTACACTACCCGTTTTTTTAACCTTGTCAAGTGCTTCTCAAGTTTCAAGCAATTTTCYTTCATCAAAGCACAAGAATTGTTCACCCTCTATTAATGCTGGTGARGTCTGTGATCTGTAGAAGCACAGATTTTCAGTTTGTTCCTGCTGGTCTCTTTAAGTGGCACAAACCATAGAACATCACCTGATAATTCTTGATAAAACTTTACAYTTGGCCCACAAGAATAAGTGTCAGGAACGTGTCACTGTGATGTAAAGATCTGAATTGCTGAGGAATCATAATATATTTCCCAATATTCATTTTTTTGATCAAAAGTGCTAATACTGAACATCTTAGACACCTCATTTCACTTTGAAAATGTTATGCTTCATGCAACCTCCTTAAAAACACAACCTGTACTGTTGAGCACTGTGTAGTAAGATGAATGTTAAACACACCAGATTGACACTAGATATTCTTCATACAGTCCAGTGAAGTTTAGGATGGTACAGCAGAGAGTGAAATTGGTGGAGGAACACTTAATTGTTGTTAAAGGAATAGACTTTTTCGAGAGATTTTTAGACACTCTTTGAACTTTGAACTTCTGGGATTGGTCAGTAGCATTAACCTATGGGGCTGATGTTCTTATAGTTCTGGCTAGGATACAACCACTCACTGGTCAAAGGCATGAAAATTATTCCAACAAGAATATGAATTAACTATTCTGAGGCTCTATAATAGATGGTCTTTAAAAAAGGAGGAATAAGATTAGAATGTTTCTATGGCAAATAACAGGCCATTTCCTTAATATGCAAAGCATTTATTTTTATGCAAGCTGTGCTTGTGTGGTTTCTCTGGACAGGAATCCAAAGCAGCTGCGCTTTTCTATTTGAATTCCTCTGTAGGTTATAATGAAGCTTGCTCCCAAACTACTGAACAGCATTTAAGGCTCTATTTTTAATCTTGCCATTCTTATCTTGTTCCAAACTGCCCARGTTTTCTGTCTCATGGATATTAAGTTGACAACGGAATTAATAAAAAGAAGGAAGGGAGGAAAGATAGAATCTTGCTATTCCATAATGCAGCCAAGCTCCCATTATTTTCCTCTTGTTAACTGCACACTGGAAGAAGCTGCCCTCTCACTTTGCTCTGGTGTGAAGGGTATAAAAGTGGGAAAGTTCTCTCTAAACTGAGCAAGCTATCAAAGAGATAGAAAATGTCCAGAAATCCTAYCTGTGTGGGCAGAAAGGATATGTCCTAGATCCTATTGTGTGTTATTCCAGCGTGTTTGCAAAAGCCTGRAGTCGAGTGAAGAATGAAGGGAGTTGGTTCTCTGCCAGACTGAAAAACTGCTGCTATTAATGAAAAGAYTCTGTTCTCAAAAAGAGACATTTTCTGGAATGAAGCATGCCATTTTGAAAGAGAGYCTGAATGCTTCATTTAGAGAGCACTGGTGTGAGATGGTCTGGCTTTACCAAATCTAAATGCCTGGGCGTGAAAAAAAGATAAAGTATATGGGCTGGTTCTCAACACAAAATCATGTCTGAAAATTAAAAGTGAAATCATCCTCCAGCTCCAGCAGGGCTGGGTGCTGATGGAGAAGAGAGCAGAGGAAGGGGCTGTTCAGCATTCATCTTCTTGAAGGGAATCTCTCCTTGTCCTGCCCAGTTTGCCTGACCTGCCTCAGGGTGTCCCAGGACTCCTCAAATCTCCCTTTCCCAGCACCTCCAAACCTGGAATCTGCTGCTCTAGACCATCCCCCTTTTCTTCTCTCACTGTGAGTCTGATCTTGCAGGGAGCTAGGAAGGAATTTCAGCTCTGTGGAAACAATCACACCATGTCAGGACAAGAACCCTGGAGAAAGCAGCTGAGAGTTTTGTGGCTGTTCAGAACACTTCCAAGGGAGGTCTGTCCATCTCTGCTCTGGTACCCAGGGCTGCTCATCTCCAACTCTGGCTCTTCTCCCCTGACAGCTGAAGATTAGTTCCTGCTGTAGCAGCAAGGTCTGAAAAGGATATAAATTAGCATTTCATCATGCTTACCTGCCATACCTGACCTCATAAAATCGCCATTTCTTTACAGTGTTTCTCTTTATTTTAGTGGCACTCTTCCCTTCAGCAGACACGGGTTTTACCATCACAATATTGCATCTTATTCCCTAGAGCATTTATAGTGTGTGTCACAAGTTTAATGGACTGGGAACATAATTATTTTTATCATATTAAAACTTTAACTGATGGCACTCAGCCATTTTTATTTTTTCACTTTTTTTTAAAAACAGTGAATTGCAATACAGAAAATATTTTAAAACTCACCACAATCCAGCAGGCCAGAATTCTCCTGTCAGCTACATCTCAAAATATCAAACATTACTGACATTTTCCTTGAATTTCTTGCTGGGTGAGAAATGCCCAGGAGCAAACTGGAATGATCTTGTATCAGAAAGGGCTAGTTCTCTTCTGGGGTTTGTACTTTTTTTTAGGATGTTAATCTAATTTGCTGTATAATCTAATGATTATTTTTCCTTGTGGATGTAGAATTTACTTGGACAGTGGGAGAGGAAGATTTCTAATACCTTTTGTGCAAATATGAGATCAGGCTTGACAGAACATTTGGTGCTGATGTGGAAATTTTTGTTTTTATTTTTCCAGAAAGTATTTCCTTTTAAATTACATGTTTAGGCTGGTTGAATTGGTAGCACCAGGTGATAATGAGCAAAACCATTCAGACAATAAGAGTTTTAAAAAAAAAACCCTGAAAAATCAAAACTATTTAGTCAAACATTTTCAAATAAATAATTRCATTTTCAACAAATGTTTGAAATATATCCTCTGAAAATTGCCAGGAATGTAATCCAATAGAGCAGTAAGAAGTGGGTTAAATATACACCCCCACAAAAACAAAAGGACAAACCTCTGTTTCTCTAGAGGTGACTCTAGCTGTCACTTGCCTGACATTTTTTCATGTTCTTTTTCTCTCACTGCATAAATAATAATAATAATTGGGGATCGAATCCAATTACATAGGATGTTTGTAGGGTTTCAGCACCTGATATTTAAAATCAATTATTTGCCGAGTTTCCTTGAGAGACCAGTGAATGCTGCAAGCCCTACAGCGTGGCTGTGATCATGTCACCCACCTTAACAAATGAAGTTAATAACCACGCACTGATATATTGAGATTTTTCCCAAGGAGGCAGCCTCATGCTGTTTCCTATTTTCTGGATGTGTTGCCTGCATGATTGAGTGTTGTGTTAGTCCCGAGGTTTGTGGGGATGAATTCAAGTCTATATGATAAATACTGAGATAATGTATGGCCGTGGGCAATACTTTACTGCCTGAAGGATATCTCCCAGCTAGCAAAGGGCCTCGTAAGTTGAAGCAGAAACCCAGAGGAAACTGTCAAAATAATTTAAGAGCATTATGTGCATTCATCCATGTTGTCAGAAAACATTTATTTTCCCCCCATGCCTGCTGTTATAGTTCAGGGACACAGTTTGTTCTGGCTAACGAGGTGAACCCATCTCCAAGGAGGTGGGTACTGTTCATGGGTAGAAACTCCCCACACGGCAGCTTTCACCTCTGGAAAAGTCATTGGCWGTTCCCAGAAGCAAGATGTGCCTGGAATGTGGCAGCACTAAGGAGAAATGGGAACAGGGCAGGATATGCATCTTCTGATTGAAAATACTGCTGTGAAACTAGAAGAAGAAATGCCAAATCCAACCTTGCAGTGATATCAAATAGAAATGGAGCCAATGGATTTTTTTATCAGGCACACAGAAACCTCTGACCTTCCCTGTTTTCCTGGGGGGCAGTGACCAGGGATGCAGTGGATCACATTATGCAAAACAAGAAGCTTTAATTCTGCTGGGATGGCTCAATGTATATTAACATTAATGAGCTTGAAAGGATGGGAAAGAAGAGGAGAGAAAAAGAGGTGTCCTTGCCCTACCTCTTCCCATCTCAATGTGTTTTACAGCTTTTTCATCTCAGCATCCTTATTTGTCTGTCTGCAGATGGACCTGGGTCTCTACCAAACAAWATTCCAGAAGGGAGTTGATGGCTGAATATTTTTTTTTCCCAGTGCTGGTTACCTCACCTGTCCACAGCTACTGAACAGAAARGGCTATTTCAGTGTTTATATCTCAGAAACTCCTGAAATGGAAGCATCTGGGCTGAGTTCTGGGCATCTTTTGATAACCAAACAGAACAATCCTTTTTCATTCTCCCTTTTGACTAAAACTTTCAGACTGGGATTCATTCCTTCCCTTCTTCGATTGAGAAACAGCAGCTCAAGTTCTCCTATAAGTGATCTTCAAAGGGTGTCCAAATTCCACGTAAAACAGCCAGATGTATTCAGACAAAAAATATGAAAAAAAATATTAAAAAGAATATGATAGAGGAACATCTTCATGTGGAGTTAGGTGTGTGGACTGGGGTCATTCACAAGTCAGCAAAAGATTCTGTCTGGCCTGCTCAACCAATCTGTCTGTCACCTACTGCATGAATTATTTGGGACTAATTATTTCTTTTTATCAAAGATTGTCAACTTTTTTTTTTTTATCACATCTCTTGCCTGTGATTTCTCATTGTCAGATTTCAGAATTTAATTTGTAAATAACATTTTCTCATTGCTGGAACACCTCTGCAATCAGGTGGCAGAACGTGGAGCAACAGTCACACATCTAATGAGCACAYCAGTATTTCTAGCTGCTAAGCAGGATTTGGAATGCTTTCCTGCTTACCTTACTCTCTCTTTTTTAAGAGCCATGTATCTAATGAAGGCAAAAAGCAAGTGTCTTAAAATTTTCCGGAGCTCTTCCCAGAAAATGGCCTCACSTTGAGGCTTCTAAGCGAGCTTTGTTCCCTCTGAGCAGGCTGTGAAGGGGAGAACCACGTTCCCCTTGAGAAGATTGCACCACTGGGATGGTTGTGCTTTAGCTGTTAGGCTGAAATCAGAGTTAAAATCATAAAACACTGCTGCTTGAGATCATGGGATGCTTTTACAGCTGGTCTTGGGATTGGGAAATGTTCTTCTGCTCCTCTTCCTTTCCCTAAGCGTGGGACACAGGGGGCTCAGCTCTCCTGCAGGATTCTCTTCCCTCTTAGAGTTATCCACACATCCACAGCTGCTCAGCCCTTAGAAACAAAGAAAGAGAGGACTGGGTTAATACAACTGCTGGAGGTGTCTGAAGAAACTCACGTGCCTGAATTATTGATAGGTGATTGCAGACATTTGTGTAAAACAGACACACATACATTTCTAGGTTTAATGCCAGTGGTTAAATATTAATGATTCCTTTATTAAAAAAGCTTTTTATCAATTTAGCTCTGGTTATAGAATCCTGGAGGCAAGAAAAAGGCATACGAAACCATTAGGATTTTCTGGATGATTAGGGAYGCTCTGGGCACAAGAGGCAGTAATCCCAGTTTCAAATTTCAGCCCTCAGAATGAGGGAAGAGGGACAAATTATTCCTGAGCAGCAGTGGCAAACTGCCAAAACACCAAACAAAGGGGGCCTGGAGTCCTTCACAGAGCATCTCCAGTGCTCTGCACACACAGATCAAAAACAAGGCAAGCTCCAAGCAGCAAGCATTTCCAGAGGGAATGGAGGATTTTCTTCTTGCTGTCCATCCCAGTGCTGTTGCTCTCTCTGCAGTTTGGGCTGGCTCCATTCAGACCAYRRCTGATCAGGGTCTTTGCCAGTTCCAGCAAACACGGAACTTCTCGGGTGCTGTGCTAAAGTTTGCAGCAATAGCTCCAGAGGATTTTAGCCAATAAGGCTTGCTTTTTGTTGTTGTTTTTTTTTTTTTTTTTTTTGTTTTGTTTGGGTTTTTTTTTTCTAATGCAATTAACACCGCTATCCATTTTTCCCTGGAATGCTTTCCTGCATTGCMCTACCCTGCCATGCTGGTGTTTTTACTGCAGTGTCTGGTTAATTAGCACTCGGTCTGTCTTCCTGATACTTTGGTTCCAGTCTCATTACATTATGCAAATCTGCATCTTGCTGAATCTGCCACGTTTTAGGCCACATGCTGAAATAATCAAAACCCCTCTGCATCCCATTGTTGTTGTCCTTKCTATTTCTGGGTTTTATTAATTTCTGTGCATGTGCGTGTGCATGTGCGCTCTCTAATTTAGAAGCAATTGAAACCCAAATTCCAGTTCTCACATAAACTGTAACATTGTCATTGTAAGCAGATGACATGAAATGACCAGGTTTCTTTTCCTAAATGTTTGTGCCTAAGCCTTCTATTTTGTGATAAATATTTATCATTTTAATACTGATTATCATCTTCCCTCTCTTACTGGTGACAGTTCTTTTTTTATCCAAGACACAAATATCTGAAATAGGCTGTGGGTCTAATCTCGTGAACTGAAGTAAAAAATAAAAAAAGGAAGAAAAACAAACCAAACCAAACCAAACCAACCAACCAACCAAACAAACAAAAAAAACCACACCCCCCCCCAAACCCCAAAAACTCCCAAAAACCCCCAACAACCCCAAAAAACAAACAAAAAACCAAAAAAAAAACCCCAAAGAAACATAAAACAAACCAAAAAAAGAAACAAAAAACCCCACATTATTTTAGCATGTAAGAATTAAATATTAAACTGAAAAATAAACTTGGAAYTTGGACCTTGAAATTTAAGCTCAAATAAACAACTCAGATAAAGCAAGCAAATAATAAATAAATTTAAATAATAAAATAGTATCATTTATAATAAATAAATGAAACATATTAAATAACAAAAAATAATAACATCATTTGCAGTCAGGTCTTCGGTGTCCTAGGAATGTTAAAAATACCTGAGAAAAGGAATCTCTCATTCAAAGGCTTTTTCAGTCAGAAATGCTTAT
This sequence comes from Malurus melanocephalus, assembly GCF_030028575.1. Classification (NCBI taxonomy): domain Eukaryota; kingdom Metazoa; phylum Chordata; class Aves; order Passeriformes; family Maluridae; genus Malurus; species Malurus melanocephalus. The sequence continues at coordinate 13,579 of NW_026623244.1, read as the reverse complement.
AGACAGAGTGTTGCATACACACCCCCTGAAAGACTGAAATCTTGAARAGGGCCTCATAACTGGAATTGGTTTTTTATCATGAAAAATTGAAACAAGTTTCTTGTCAGCCCARTGAACTGTAGGAAACCAAATATTCTCCTGATTTTTGGTTGTCAGTCACATGYCATTACAAGATTGTTGGGATTAGGATCAGCAGGATAACTGGGACTGGAGCTAAACTTGCATTTTATAGTGCCACATTGCTTTGCTTTGTTGGTAATGACGACTGCACCTGGAAACCTGGAGCAGTGAAAACAGCTTTAAAATATGGCTGATGCAGACAATCACTGTCCACCACAAATACCTGCTGTGRGATCTGTTTTCTATAAGCAGATCTCTTCATTAGCTGTCCTTTGACCCTTCCAACAGGTGGGTGAGATACTGGGTGAGAAKGTCCTGCCTGTTCTGCAGTCCAAAAAGAGTGTTTGGGAAACAGGCAACACAATTCCTAGTCAGGAACAAGGTCCACAACCTTTTGTCTTTACTGTGCCTGTTACCCAACAACATTCTCATATTCTCTGGACCTTGGCAGTATCAAAGCAGTACTTGTTTCTTTTTTTCTTCTGCTTTTGAGCTGCTACAAGAGAAGCAACATTTTGAAGGAAAAGATGAAACAAGCTTCATTTCCTTATTTGTCTTAYTAGAGTCTCTCTGAACAAAATGGATCAAATTGCTAATTAAAAGTCATCTTACACTGAGAGATTCAGAGATTAAAGAGAACATGTTACTGTAAGAGGACACTTTTCATGCACCTCCTCTCCTGGAAAAGCTGGAGGGCACACCTAAGTGAGCAAAATGAAGTGAAATGACATAGAACATGCTGCATGTTGGAGATTTGCAGTGATCTTTGGTGATGAAAGCAACAAGATCAGTGGCAACCAGACAAAATTATGATTTGCTAATTCTCTGAAGGGGTATGTCAGTATTTCCAACTCCACAGCAGGCAGTTCAGAAATTTGKATGTAGAATATATCTGTGTTGCCTCAGCATGGGAGATCAGAAATTTGTCTCCAAGCAAGAGATTCATTCACCCTGACTTGGTCACGAGTAAATTAAGATAACATTGGATGGAGAGCATGTGTAAGAATTTCTTTSAGAAACACAAGTTCACCTTCTATCTTATGTAGCTGTCTAGGAAAGCCTAAAGGTTTAAGAATAATTAAAGATATGAGAATCTTATTTATTGTCTCCACCATAACTCTATCACAGCGGATGTATAATGAAAATTTCAGAGATAACATAGAGTTTCTCAAAAGGGTTGGTTTAAAGTTTTCAAAGAGGACAGTGACTGCTTTTCTTTTGTCTTTAGTGTTTCATAAAGGAAAGATTTTTAACACTTGTATAGTYTTGATTGATATAAGGAACACCTGGATTCTGCTCCCAGTAGTTTCCTAACTTTAAAAAAATATACTTTAAAAAGTATTTGGTGTGTATCCTTTCACACAGGATTTGACCACTAYTTATTTTTCTGATGCATTAGGAAGATGAGTTAAAACTTGCAAGKCATTTGAGGTCTCATTTGCAACTCTTCCAAGCAGTCTCTGGGAGTGTTTAGGCTGAAATGAATTCCCTTGACTCCCTTCGAAGCCTCTCCCAAGGGTCAGAACTGGAATCCACATTCAAGCATTGTCACTCTCCTGTTCCCAGTGACCTTCTGCAGCTTTGGGATTTACAGATCTGGTTGTTGCCATCACAGCTGACAGTGTGGCTTTGCTGCCTGTGTCTGGGCAAGACTCCTGTCCAGATGAACAATTTCTCATCACGGGAGATGATGAAGAGGAGGGGGAAAGCAAAGAGACAAATGAACTCTTGGCCAACTTATTGAGTGAAGCTGGGATTCTGACAGAAGTAGTTAATTAGGAAATAATTTATTCACTGATTATCAGCACTGTCTGCCTAAAACCACAATGCAGCACTTGTGTTGGAGCAAGCAGAGTGTAACTTTGTAGTATATTCGTGTTGTCAATTACCTGCCTAATAGGCTTGTAATTGAAACAACTATTATCATGCAGTTTCCATAATAAGCAAAAATCACTGTAAAATAATGCATGAAGTCCCACCAAGTCTGTGGAGAGCAACTATAAATCATACAATCAACAGCAGATTACTCTGTGAATTCCAAAAATTGATTAAAACTAATTGCACTTCCCCAAGGAACTCTTCAGAGGAGCCTCTCTAAAATTCAGAAACTTTTGGATGAGAGTCTGGATCTCCTAAAGCCAAATCCCAAGCCTGGAAACTCAGTGGATTGTTTGCCTTCACTTTATAAGTTTGGATCAGGCTTTGAAAGTCAAAGCATGCACAGGTCTTGTGCATTTTGTCACACTCTGAACTTCACTGACAACAAAAGTTAAAACCAGGTCTGAAGGTAAATTCCCTTCCCAGGGACAGAGCAGCTCCTCTCACCTGCTCCACAGCTCTTCCTCCAAAAATGCTTGGAATGGGGAGAGAAAAGGACTCAGGTGGCTGATATTTCTTTTACTCCATTTATTTCCTGGGAAGCAGTGGAGGTCAGGATGACCGGAGAAGTTCAAGGAATCTCATCATCTTCACATCCTTCCCACAGCACCAGTGAGCTCAGGAAGCAACCACAGGCCAGGTAAAACAAGGAGGGGTCAGGATGTGGAGAGATTTAGGTACCTTACTGACTAGAAGAGCACTGGTTTAACATAATCCTCACAAATTTGGCCACTAACCAGATTAACACATAGAATTCCTTGAAGGAATCACACACACTTCAGGCTTCTTGTGATAAACACTTGAAATGTGCTGCAGAGTTTCCTCCCGGCAGACACTTTTCCTGACTGTGAAGATAAGAATTATCTGCTCTTGTGAACCAATTGGTGAATCAAGCATGTATTCAACTCACTGCTAATGTCGCTCGGAGCATGTATAGATATTACACTCTGAGAGCAGAAAGAAAACACACTTATTCCCCAGACAGAAATATTGACAATCCTGACCTTTCTTGGTTTATTTAAGTCATTTAACTAGCCACTTCTCACACCATATAGCAGTTTATGTTAGTTTCTCCAAGAGAAACTTGAGACAGTTTTTCTCATGAAAACCCCAATGAGTTAATGACTAACTACTTGAAAGTAATCCTGATGAAACAGYGTGACCTCTTTCACTTTCTTCCCTCTATTTTAATTCCTTCATTTAAGTGAGAACATTTGACTTTTTAGAATATTCAGTGTTGCTCAAAAATAAAAGACTTCCACCCCCAAATCTTTATGATTAAACAGAATGCCTTATTCTGCCTCGGTCTAATTTGTATAATAWATTAGCCATTTCACTGTGGACTCCCAAATGATAGTTGAGCCAGTTAGCAAGTTCCACTTCTTACTGCAAAACTAATTCTTAGCTTCAAATACCTCCTGGGTATATAGATTAGACTTTGATTTTTCCTGTTTATCCTAATAAAATCTCCTACATCTCCTACCTATAAAATGAGAATAGTTTTATTTCCTTTCCGTAGGATTTAAGTCAGTATTTCTGTTGTCACCACACACCTCCACCTGAGGTGGAGTGGGAGCTACTTTCAGGTCATTTATATCCAATTAAATCCTCGATGCCTTTGTGTTTCTTCTGTTCTCTTGCAGATCACAGGACTGTGTTCAGACTGGGCTCTCCCTGGAGATGTGGCCTCCAGAGCCACCCTCCCACTGCTCCACACTTCTCTGCCTTCACCTGGCATCTCAAGTGTGTGCCTTCAGGGACACAGTGCACAAAAAAGGAAATTAAGACAGAGAATAAGGCCTTAACAGAGCTTAGAAATGCATTATTGAGGACACTGAATCTTCCATAAAGAATCTTCCATCAGGTCCTTTTCCCACCTGCTTAGAGGGATATGGTTTCCTGCCTTCATGGCAGCAGTCCTCATATGACCTCKGCTTCCTCCACCAGAAATATTCAACTCTTGGAAAATCAAGTTCTTTCTGTGATCAACATGAAAATTTAGTTCCTAGACCWACTCTCAACTCACAGATCCTTGCAGCAGGCTGCAAAAAGGTTTCCCTCCTCAGATGTGCCACAGAAACCAGGAGTTAGGGCAGTAGCCTGCTGTGTGCTTTTTGGTGGGGCAGATTGCTTGCAGAAAAATARTTTATAGCTTGGTCATGAGCAGAGCAGACCTTCTCAAAGTATCGTGAAAAGCAAATGTTCTGCATAATCTGATGCAAACATATTAAACGCTGTCACAAGATGTTTGCTTAAATGCTTGATATTCCAAAGCTTTCCACAGTACATATTTGAACAACCAAAGAATATCAGGACCTTCATCTTGGCTGGGCCTTGCATTATTCCATTATTAATCTTGTTTGTTGTAGCCCATTCTTTAAGTACCTTGTGCCAGGTTCKGATGTGAGAGTGGGAATTGAAAATAGGATATTCTTTTTWGTTCAGCTATTTGTGRTATTTGCCAGGTTCTGATGTGARAGTGGGAAKTGRAARTAGGATATCCTTTTGACTCCACTCATTTGTGGTGTTTGCCTCTCCCGGCTGTGATGGGTGAAGGATGAACTGAGCTGCTCCCAAAGGTCAGTGGGCAGTGACTTCCTGCAGATGGTCTGGAGCTTTGCTCTTCTGAGGGCAAATATTCTGCCCACACACAAGGAGGAAGGTGCTGATGCAGCTTGGCTTCCAGAAGGTTTTATCCCAAAGGGAAAGGAAGGATGGAGCTGTAAATGTTGATGTTGGTGCAGATCAGGGATGCTCTGACCTTCCTTGGAAGCTGCTCCACATCCCAATCCCCCTGGCAGCACACACCTTGCTCCCAGCCATGCTCCTGTTTGTCCCACGCTGCCCAGAGGAGCACAGCTGTCTTATTTATCTCATTTAAACTTTCTCCGATTCCTACAGCAATTCTCTCTGAAAACCCAATTGTCAACATCTCTTCTAGTGCCCTGGAATGAATATAAAAGTCCAGGTGCAGCCATAGTCAAGCTGTACAGAGGAAAATTATTGTTGGTTTTTTTCCCTCCATAATGTAATGTCTCTCTGACCATGGCCTAAGATTGCATCCCCTTCCTTTTGCTGCTCAATCAAATTACAAATTCATCTATGATTTCTCCATTTCCAGCCCTCAGTCTCTGTCGACAGCCCTGMTCCATTCCATGGAATGTAGCATTAATTTGTGTTTATAGAGCAGGGAGTGCTGTTGTGTGAGAGGCTGGACCAGATCGTGCATAGACAATATAATATTGATGGCAGCCAGACAAAGAGAGAATTGACAATTCAAAAWTAGAAGGGAGAGGAGGAGCAGAAGACAAAATTTGGTGAGTAATAGATCTTTCATTTCTGTGGTAGACCAAAGACTGAAAAAATTGCTTACAGTTTAATGGCAACAAGCTTTTAAAAACACAACAACAAATTCTAAAAMCCAATAAAATAATCATTTTAAACCTCACTAAGGTATTCTGTTAAGTTTGAAATTAATAGATGTGAGATTTTTCCTTTTTCTTGACTTGTTTTCTTTTACTGTCACATAAAAATTTAAAAATCTCTTTTCAAAGGAAAATATTTTTTAGCTTTTAAACTGTTTGTTTACATTGTTTGACAAAAAAATTGCAGTTTAAAGACAAAATTTGTAATTATATTTTTATATATTTTTTTCAAAATGTCACATTTTTAGTAAACAGTATTAATCAAATTTGATATAAGTAGCTAAGTTCCAGTCAAGTTTTTAATTTTCTCAAGACCAATTCTGGGAAAACTGACTGTTAAATGATTGTCGACTTAAATACATAATACATGATCAGAGAGAGAAAGGAACTGAACAACTGAGTGTGCCATGAGAAAGAAAGGAAAAATCAAAGGGAAGGAATACTGCAAACAGTGGGAGATGGAAATAAGTTAAAAGTAGAGGAAGAATTTGAGGATTCACGGGGAGAGAAATAGGGATAATATGCTAGAGAATGGGAATAATTCAAAAACCACAGACTATCAGTTCACACCCAGTGGGAAAAAATGTGAGGTTCTGAAGTCAGGTGCTCAGATGTCATGCACTCCCACTGCAAGAAATGGAGAAAAAAGCCTCAACAGGAGAAGCCGTAGCTGAGATCAAAATATCTCYTCAGGTCAATATGTGTTTCCTCACTGAAGACATGGGGTGCCAGAGGTGACCAGACTCCCTAATCAGACTTTCTGCTTAGGTGAGATGATGCCAGCCAAGACCTTTTAAAAAGTGCATTTTTGTTCCTTGGCTTCAAGGCCTTTTCTTCTCATGCCTGTGGTGTGTAAGCTTGGGGCAAAGCCTGGTGAGCAGGGATGGCTTATTCATAGCCAYAGTTATATAGGGATTTGCATCATAGGTCATGGAATCAAGGATAAATCAAATAAATCCCATTGTGGTTTCTTGATGAATTACACAAATTGCTGGCAATAACACACAAACTACTGGCAGGGGTGTGTGGGCCCTGCACCAATGGTACCAAAAGACAGTGGCTCAGAAAATCATGCGAAGGAAAATTAATCATTAGGTCTGAGTGTACTAGAGTATCAATTCCCCTTTGTTCTGYTGCTTTTTTGATCCTGTAAGAATCGTATTAACCCATCTTTAGGGCTGTGCAGTGGGACAGACAAGCCAACATTGGCATCTTGTTGTGGATCTCAGTGCCCAGCGGAAAATATCGGACAATTCCACAGCTCTTTGCTTAGATCTAGGCTGCAGGGGGGATCTGATTTGGCTCAACTGCCCTGGCAGTCCCTGACTTGGTCCTTCCTGGGACAAAATCTTCGTGACTGAACACTGAGCTGAAAGCAAAGACATTTCAAGGTCCAGATCAGTTTTCCATATCCTCTCTTCATTAGCTTTGCCCAAAATATTGTAAGTTCCATTCTCCCAGTTCAATGCTTTGAAAATATTCAGTTGTTTACATCTTTTGGAAAAGTTATGTTGTGGCTCCTCTGAAACACAGTGCATTACCACTAGACTGACAACAGTAGCAAATGATAGCTCTTGTAAGACTGCCTTGTTTGAGCCTTTTTCTGTACATGTTAATACTCACTTTCGGCAATTTCCAGACCCTTTTCATTTCCAAAAGAAAGCTGGCTTGCAGAGTAACCCTCATGCCTCATTCCAAGTAAAATCAGAGCCAGCAGGCTGCTATTGGGGCTTAACATTCCCTGCTTTGAATCAGGACATTTGGGTGGTGTGAAGCATCAGGTTCTTTCTCTTTCTRCTGCCACAAGATGAAATTCTCGAGTTGTTTTCACAAGAGTTAATGGATAATAAATCCAGATGCAGTCCTGGGTGCCAACCAATGTCAGTGTCTCACYTGTTACCTATCAGGACCTGCTATGCAAAACCTGCAAACCCAGGCTCACAATTCTGCCCTGGAAAATTGCAGCTGCAGATTTCTGGAGGATCAGTCAGTCTGTGTTCATCCTCAGGGAACACTTGCCTGAGCAGGCTCTTACCTGCAAGGACTCTCTCGTTCCATGAAGGATATTCTTCTTCAACTGATGTTGGGTCTGAGAAAAGTCTCCCTTGTGCTTGTTCTGTGAATCCATTGGTCCATTGCCAAGAGGAGTATTTTTGCCAGCAGATATCAATCCAGCTGATACTGAAGCTTTTGATTAAAATGAATTTAGAATCATCTAGCCATAATAACTAAATAGTTGTCTTGGTGGTTGTTATGCATTTACTGTGAGACATCTCATCACAGAGGCAGATTGCACGAATCAAAGTAATTGTACGTTGTGGGGACTGGCAATGATGACTTTAGCTGCCTTCACTACACAAAGTTATCTTYGGAGTTGTTGTGTAAAATACGGAGTGAGAGAACATCCCTGTTGTGGCTGAGGCACCCTGAGTGAAGAATATCTGTCTGGTGCCTTTGTTCTTCCCAGCRTTTCCTCAGTGACTACAACTACTGCTTCATTTGAAAAAATGGAATAAATAAATAAGTAAAAAGGACTACAGAACAGCAAAGTATTACTTTGTATAATGTTGAAAAATTAGAATAAGGCTTAATCTAAGTCTAAACTCTAAGATACAAAAAAAAAAAAAAAAAA
>NW_026623244.1:0-5492 GCF_030028575.1 Malurus melanocephalus | reverse complement strand
AAACCAAAAAAACAGTTAAACTTCTCCACTCATTATCATCTTTAAGTTAATTCACAGTTGCAGTAGAGTTCAAACCTTGCTTTTCAGAATGCAGATTGCAGTCAGGACATGAACTCTGCTCTGGGCTGGGGCTTTCAGCTCATCCAGACTCTTGGCTCTGTGGGCAGCACCTGGAAGCCCAGCAGGGCCCATTTGCAAGGCAATCTGAGGTTTGGCTGCCTCACTGGAGCCCAGATGAGAAGTGAGCATCCCCACATTTCACAAAGCAGTTTGGCAAGAAACAAGGCAGGGAAAAACAGGGATTTTATACAAATGGATCCTATTACACGAATAATTTTCAACAGTTTTTTTTCTGATAACAATGCACCTATTTGACCAGSCCTACAATGCCTTACCTCTGACTTGGAAAAGCCTATTTTAAAATGGTTTATCTGCAGAATTGCCATTCTTCTTTCCAAATACATTTTTGAAAGAATCTGTCACTGAAGAACTGCAACCAGGATCAGATCCCCACCCTGTGGTGATAATGCCTTAACCTATAACAAGTCTGACTCCCCATCCTCACATTTTTCAGAACATTGCAGCAACAGATTAACATTCATCAGTGTCTATAACTTTTAGTACAGGTTGAAAAAAATAATAAATAAACTTTTCTTATAACTTTATAAGATTGTTAGGATTGCTATTCAGTGTCACAGGGAGTCTTAGTACAGTGTGAGCCTGTAAAATTCAGCCATTAATCTAGTTTAGACTCATCAACYATAATAAGACCAGAAAAAAATTACTAAAAGTTCTCCTGAGTGATTTTTTCCTTCAACATATTCTAATATTTTTGGAAGATGTTAAAGCTCTTGTTGAACTCTGGATCAAATGCAGCATGAGCTGTACCTTTCTTTCTGYGAATTTCAGTTCTCTTTGTTAAATAATGGATCTGAGCAAACCAAACACATCTCATGTGAAATTAGATAAGGTCCCTCATGGTTGATGTTCAGGCAAACTTTAACGGTGGTATAAAGTTAATATTGAGATGAACTTAGAGGAGAGCATTTTAATCTATATATTTATGACTGAGCTGATATCTTTTGCAGATAGAGGAAAGAAGTTCTCCAGTGATGCTTTTCTTCCATTCTGAGTCTTTTTATTCAAATGTCAATAGGCAATGCTGCAGGATGGATGTTTATAATTACTCTGATTTCATTAGCTAAAAAGTCAGAATTAGACAGTAAAAATTAGATTTTAATGAACAATTTCAACATGAGGAAGTTATGAATTGGTGTCTTGAGGATATCATCATGACTTAGAAATGAGGCAAATTAGACAAGTCCAATAGGAAAAAAAATGGAAGGTTGAGAGGAGATTAAAATAACTTCAAACAGACCAGAGGGGAAGGAGTAGAGAAGAATGTGGAATTAGATTTAAAATCTTAATTCTTGTTTTAATATTGCAAAATAATTCTGAACAGCATTGGTAGGAATTGGGGGAAAGACTGCAGGCAGACACAAGGCTGGAGAGAACAAAGGATACACACAAAGCAAGATGTGCTGCTGCTCCTCTTCCCTTGGTTTTGGAACAAGTGCCCAAGCAGGCTGCCTACACCACACCCACCTGGGACTCAAAACAGGCYCAGAGTGACTGCACTTTTGCCTTGTCAATGTTATGACTCTCTTCTGCAAGAAAATCTGGCCCCAGGCCAGCGAGAAAAAAAGTATTTGAAGTTTACATGGTTTTGATGATTTGGGATGAAAGGCATCTGTTTGTGACATGTGAGGKAGATGATTCTGGAACACCTCTCCTATAAAGACAGGCTGAGAGAGCTGGGGATTTTCAGCCTGAAGAAAAGGGTGTAGGGAGACCTCAGAGCACCTTGTAGMTACAAGAGATGTGGAGAGAGACTTTTCAAAAGACCATGTTAATGGTAGGACAAGGAGAAGTCGCCTTTGGCTGACAAAGGGTAGGTTTAGATTAGATATTAGGAAGAAATTCTGTACTGAGAGGATGATGGGAAATTCTGTACTGTGAGGGTGGTGGGAAACTCTTTACTGTGAGGGTAATGAAGCACTGGAACAGTTTGCCCAGAGGAGCTGTGGCTGCCCCATCCCTGAAAGTGTTCAAAACCAGGTTGGATGGAGCTCTGAGCAGCCTGGTCCAGTGAAAGGTGTCCCTGCCCATGGCAGGGGCTGAAACGGATGGTCTTTAAGGTCCCTTCCAACCCAAACCATTCTATGATTTTGTATTRAATAAAAATATATACAGAAATTTCTTTGCCATATGCTCTGCAGATGTAAAGTGGGTTACAACTGTTCAGATGTTGGATGAAGTTTTTATGAACTGAATGGCTGAGGCTRGGAAAGAAAGAGGAAGAAATCATTGGAATCAAGAAGAGATCTGAAAAAGGTCAAACACTTGGAAACAAACCTGAGGTGTCCTGAATCCTAATGCAATATCATTCTCATTAAACTGTGTCATGGCCTAAAGCAAATGCTCAGTATAACTGCATTTTTACTGCAGCCATTTTAAAATAATGGTTCTTGTGGCATAGGCACCTCTCATTTGTTATATACAGCCATGCAAGCCAYGCAGATGACTCTTAATGTTACCCTCTCTCCCCCTCAACTATTAAATAAACTCAGAAATTACAATGACATTAAAAACACTTCGAGCAATTTTATGTGATCATTAAGTCAGAATATTCCACTCTGGAGGCTTCTGCTATTCAGCAGCCTTGAAATTACTTAGATCAATTAAGTGCATTATATTTTATATGGAATACAGGAATGTGGTTTTTTGCCACTATGGGGAAATATAAATAATGAAACAAGGAGAATCTCCARCATTCCCTTTGTAGTCCTGCACTGCTTTTCTCACATCTGACTGTTTTCACTCGCTTGGGCTCGCTATTTTCGTTTCTTGGTGAAATACAGTGATATATCTGTATAATCCCAACATTTTAGCCTAAAAGCCTCCCTTACTATGCCATCCCCCTTTTTTTTAGGTGGCAGAGAAAAGAAGACAAATAAGCAGGCGTAAGTACAGATCTTTTCATGAATTTGAAGTACTTAAGCAAGCCATCAAAACTAGAGCCTCATTACTGTGAACCCTGGAGAAGAACTTCCAAAGGCCTCTTCAATCTGCTGTAGATTTGAGGTACTCCTTCAAATTGCTCTTTATATCCAGTGACAGTGCTGAGCCAGTCTGAGTCACCCCCATGGGATGGGTGTTGGTGTCAGGAAACTGAACAAAACCTGCAAAGAGGAGCAGTAGAGGARCAGGCAGGGAAATGAGGGATCCATTAGGGTAGGTCACTGCCAGACCCAGGAGTATGAGTCAGGTCTTTTAATGGACAATGCTTAATGGGGAAAACAATGCACAACATCACACTTCATCACTAAGTGAAGTTGAGACTATATTTGCTTATTTATCTATTTTTATTTATTTACTTTTTCATCCATGCTTTTAATTAGCGTAATATTATTTTCATCGTGATCTGTTTATTTCTATTTCATTCAGAAAGTGGGCTGCTTGCTGTAAATCACAACCTTTACTCCTGATTATTACCAGTTTGAGAGAATGTTCATAAACCCTGGTGTCATCTAGGAACACAACCTTGCTGGCAAGGTCATTAGTCATTAGCTACCYCCAATAATTAGGGTCAAAGCAGAGCGAGCAGCTAGTCAAGCCCAATGCAGGAGCAGCTTCAGAAAAAGCACTGCTTTCTGTGAAGTGAGAGCCAGGAGATAGTTCCCAGGMTCACCAGCAAGCTGATTGAAAAGTTGTGTAATTAAATTCGTTGTGTGCTGTGCTCGTCCTACAGAACATAATGGGACTTACCCAGAAAAGGGATCTGATAACCCCCACCCCTGCCACGCTAATTCTTATGCTGTTGTGCAGCCCAGCCACTAAATTACAGTTATGCAGGATTAATTAGTACCATTCTCTATAAAGCTAATACTCAGTGTAAATGAGGGGGATTAGCAAGGAGTTATGTGGTGACTTACGAGGAAGGAAACACATTTTCAAACGAGGATCTTAGGGCATATAAATTAAAAACTGAGGGATTTACTTTCAAATATCAATGGCCCATTGCATCAGGTATGGTTTTGCTTTGCCATGGCACTGAAATATGTTTGCAGAGATAGAGTTGTGCTCCAGCAGCTGCAGCTGAACATCCTTAGGTTTTTCAGGAGTCATCAGTTTCTACACCATAAAACCCAGAAGGGACCTGAAGTGCACTTCTAAGGGATTACTCCTATAATGGGGATATTGCAACTAGTTTGAACTACATTCTGTTTCAGTTTCATTTTAAAGAATATTTGTAGGCAGAAAACAAAGGCAAGTAAAATCTATGAGCATTTGATGCTAATCTAATATTGCCCAGTGATACTGTGAGAGTTCTTGTTTTGCTATTGTAATGATTAATATCTTCCCTATTAAAAAATGTATATCTTATCACACATTGTTTGTACAACTTTGGATTCTAATCCCTGGGTTTACTGTAGCTTTATCAGCTTGAGTTTGAGTAATAAACTCATTTCCCCCCCTGAAATCCATATGAAATGGAATTAAGCTACTCCATCTCTTAAAAAAACTATTAGATTTAATACTTTAAATATTTGTCTTTTGGGCATGTTTTTTAGTGTTTCACTCATTCCTCTTTCTAGAACAGTGGGCAATATCCTTCCTGAATTGCAAATGCCAGACATGGACATAATATTCCTGCTGTGATTGCAGCATTATCAAATCCTGAGTAAAGCCAGCATCTTGATCTCTCCTCAGAATTCTCTTGTTTATTCTGCAATACACAATTTTCCCTGGAGTCTTTTGTTAGCAGCATGATGYTCACTTGATTCAAAAATCCTTATCCTTGTTTCGAATTCACTACAGAAGGATTTTTCTCTTCCCCATTTATGCAGGCTGTAGCGATGTCTAGCACTCTTCATTGCCCTTGTATCTCTGCTGGGATTCAGTGTTTACACCCAGATTAATTTCCTGAGGAGGTTAAGGTGCAAGGATCTTTACAGCAGGAACTCTGTCCTRTGTAGAGTCTGCATTGGGTGCAATGGGTGATTCTGCAACTTTGTGAACACCTGATCACCCAAGCAGCGACTCTGTGAACAGAAAAGGGGTTTACTATTTGTCCTCTCTTCAGAAAGGTGAAGCATTGTGCCACAGTGGCTGAATGTTTATGCTGCTCCTTATGTTCTTCCCTCAGAATCTGCAAATGGTTCCATCTGATAGACAGACTTAGTCTGATCCGGTACAGCAATTCTTATTTTATTCAGGAGGGAGCAAAACAAAGAAGAGGAAAGCAAATAGGAAGATACAGTAAATTACTCTTCTGTCCCAGAAGGAACAAAAAAAAAAATCACTACCAAGCAAGGCATTTTGCTCAAGACTGGGCTGGGCTTTGATTGCAGCCCATGCACAGCCCCGTGTGTGACCCTGCAGTGCTGGGCTTGAAACAAAAACCCACCAGGCTGGCACTGGGGTCTGCC
>NW_026623243.1:5362022-5412741 GCF_030028575.1 Malurus melanocephalus | reverse complement strand
TTGGGATTGTTTATATCCACAACATTCTCTCAGACACATCATACAGGTGCTGATCAAACAGTGTGATAACAGTACCTTCAATTTTTCTAATGTTGATTATACTAGTATTTTGTGCCGGTGTTTACCAGAATTACTTGGGTGTCTTGCAGATATTTTTTGCTTATCCCCCACTTTTTTCTTTTTGTTTTTTTTTTTTTTTTTGGCTTTTTTTTTGTTGTTGTTGATTTGTGTTGTTGTCGTTTTTATTGTTTTGTTTTGTTTGTGTTTTTCCCCCCTGTATTATGAGTTTTGGGGGTGGTGAATTGTTTTTTTACCTTTTTGAATAGGATCTCCAATAAGTGGAGTTACATCCAGCTGGCAGCTGATCAGCAAAAATGGTTCTAAACAACCGAAATGGGAGCTCAATTATGTACTCTTTAATAAGAAAAAAACCCTGAAATAGTATTCTATGAGCTGATTTCAAATTGCCTTAGCTATCAAACTTCTAAGCTCGTATGCAATAACTTCTAGACAGCAAATGTGTTTGGTTGACTTAGTTCTATGTACGCTAGCAAATTTTATCACATCTAGCAGAAAATATAGCTTTACATACAGAAATATTTCATGCAGTGAATGGGCTATATTGTTTTAGCCTCTGATCAGGGAAGTATGTAACTCTAAACATTCTGCTACAAGGCAATGCAGACTTAACACACACTTGTATGCCTCAGGTCTTTCTTTCTCATGATCACTATGAAGTTTTCAAATACCCTGACCAAAGCATTAAAAATGAAATTATGGAGTCACCATTTCTTTGCAGTGTTGCAGGAGCATCTAATCACAACTTGCACTTGTTGTGTAAACAAGTGAGAAGAGTAAATTATATTCCAAACCATAAAATACTGCAGAAGAAAATTGTGCAGTAATCACACTAGCCACCAAGGTCAACAAATTTAAACAGATCATTCCTTTTTTATTTATATAGTTCATGAGTGTATCTCTTTCATATTTTCAGCCAAAAAAAAAACACCCTACTTCCTCAATATTATACCTACAGACTGCTTCTAAGAGCTGCCAGGACAAAATGATGACCAGGTCTAAGAAGGCTGCAAAGCCATTCAGCTCCATGCCATCAACAAGAATTTAATGTTAACATTTTCTTAGCTACTCCCTTTGCAAAGCTGACTCTTAGAGGCAGTTCAGAAATCTACTTCACAGGCCATAATCTCTTCCTTGACATGCAATGCAAGGTTCAATGTAGGCCTAAGCAGAAAACTGCTCCACCATACAGTAATGACTGTAATGAGGAAATGACAGTAGCAAAAGTAAAGAGCACAGTCTCATAGCTTGTACACATATATACACAAAAAATTTAAGTTCTAAATTACACTATTTATGTGAGAAAAAACTTCCAAAATAGGCTTTCAGGTCTCCATAATTTATGAATCGTTATTTACTGTATCTTTGCATCATTTTTTATAACTATTTGTCGGACAACAAATGTAAGTAGTTTTGCAGGGATTTTTTTGTTGTTCCTAAGAATGTTAGTCACAATATGAGAGGCATTCTAATATATGTGACTGCATTTGCAATTGGAGGGAGCAGGAGAGACAACACATTTGAATACAAAACCAACAGCTGAAATGTAGTCTAAAAATAAAATAGGGACAGATGGGGACTCCTAAGAAAGAAATCTTCATAAAACCTATAGATTTTTGTAGATAATTTTTTAGAGATTCTTTGTTTTTTAACTTTCAGTGAGTTTATATTGCATCTTCATTTTACCAGTATAATATGCACATTCAACAGAAAAGCTTATTTGCATGTCTACTAGTGCTGCACAGCAAATTTTTTAGTATCCAACAACAAAACTCAGATACTGCAGACTTGTATGAAGGTAGGTGAATCTGAAGAGTTGTCACAATTGCAATCTGTATACAAAGAACTGAAAATATGTAATAAAATTACTTCAGAGAATTAAAAATAAAGGAAAATTCCTATATTGAATAAGGTCAGAAGTTACCAGGTTAAAATAAAATAATAATAACTTAAAAGCCAGCCAAATTAAAAGCCAGACAAATACTTAAAGCCTAAATAACTAAAAATTAGCACCAGAAAGTAGCATCTCAGCAAAGATATTATTTCAAAAAAAAACCCAAAAAAACAAGCAAACCAAGAAAAACCAAGCAGACATGATTAGAAAAATTAAAAAATCCCAAACAGAATGTGAAAAAAATCACATTAGTTCTATAAAATAAAGGTCTTTTCATTAAATAAATATTTAAGTGTTCCTCTCATGTTGAACATATCTGCAATCCCCTAAAGAAATCAATTTTATACTTGAAAATGTAAATAACCCTTGCTGAAACAGTAAAGTTGATTAAAGACATAGATTACTGTCAGTCAACATCAAATTAATTTCATTGTGGAATGAAACTATCAGAAACCAGGAGTAACTTTCTCATCAATTCCTTGAGTTGCGGACTTCTGTTAAACTTTCAGAATACATGAAAGTAAATCATTATTCTGGTTCTGTTTCTGAGCATTTTTTATAGGGTTTCTTTGTTCAGAGGCTAAATGGGAGTTGTTAACTGAAGACTGACATATATTTAAATATTAATTTTTATATTTATATTCAATATAAGCATATTACTTGTATTTCTGTGTGTGTAGAAAGTAATAAAATCAAGGGGAAAACATCTGAACTGGAACTAAAACATCAGTTTCTGAGGAAAAGTGAAAAAAAAGGATATTAGATGTGAAAGAAAACTTGAACTCAGAATCACTTGTAGTATCAAAAGCATGTCTGTTTAAAAAATCCGCAAAACCAAGAGCAAGAAAAATAAGCAAATAAAACAAGGAACAAAAAGATAATTCTTTCTTGTCAAAGGTAATGAAAATATGGGAGGTACTTACTTTTGTTATATCTCAGTACCTAAAAAGTCCAAATGGCAACCTTGCATCATACAGACAGTAACATTTTAACATTCCTGCTAGTGAATATTTATGTTAATTTTAGGAATATAGTAATGGATCCACTTTTGTTTGTAGCTGTAGTGTCAAAACAACAGACCTTTGTCCCAGTCATCATCTTTATCCTTTTTAGTCTTACAGTCCCATGCGTAAAAAATAACACTGCAAAATAATGTGTTCTGTGGTCGACACAGTATCTTAATTTCCACTGCTAAGTAAATTTCTTGCTGCCAAATTATAAACCCTTGAAATATAGGGTGTGTAATGTAAGTGCTGCTACAACCTTCAATTTAACAGAAAATGACACAACTATAATTATCCTCTATGAGAAACAAAATAATGTATTCTGAACCCATAATTTGGTAATTTATTTTCTATAATTGCATTTTTACTTTCTCTTTAAATGAACCTTTATAATTTTATAAACAGCACAGTCATATCTCTAAAACTTACATTGGTTTCTCCTTTGTTAGCCCTGAGTTTCTTAGGTGTATACACCCTCCTTCTCTCCCTCTGTTGTTTCTGCAGTGATTTGAGACTGAGTGATACAGAAGTCAAAGGACCAGACTTCAAAGTATAGATTGCAACTCCTTTAAAGCGAGCCTCTAAATTTTCCCCATACTTAACTTAACTGTTTAATAGAATTCTAAAATAAAATTTAGGAAAAGAAAAAAGTGTAAGTTAAAACCTCATTTTAACAAAGACACAAAGAGGGCCAAACCAGGTGGTGGATTTTTCTTCATTTAACTTCAGCCAGCCAAAAGCAAAGCCTAAAGGAAAGGTAATTGTCACTTCTTTCTGTGAATCATCTCATGATTAATGTGATTTCAGTGTGATTAATCAGCTTAGATGACGCTTACTTCTCTTTGCTGGAACCTGGAAAATGAGAAACTATACCAGAGAACTGTTAAGGAAGCTTCTCAGTCTGACCACTCTTGAGCCTCTCAGGCACTCACAGTCCCAAGCCAGAGACTTTCACTTTTTGGACCAGAGCTCCTTCAGAGCAGCAGCAGCTGCAGAGACTCGAGGGGAGCCCTGCTGGACTCCTGCACACCCCACTCACATCTGGACAGACCAGGTTTCCTCACTGGTCTGATCCCAGGTCTCCCATTTTTGAGTCTCAGATGTCTCATTCAATAAAGACATTTATTCATGGTGCAGTGACACAGAAGTACCTCCAGCTGGTGCCTCTGAGGAGGGACCCCCAAAAAAGTGAGACCCCTCACAGTCTGTGCACAAGTCTCACCCTTCCTCCTGAGGCCCCATCCTGCCCCTCTCCATGTTGGTCCAACTTGGTGGCTGGTCACCCCTTTTCATCTCCTTTATTATCTGTCCAAAAAGTTGGCAATTCTCAGCTCCAACTGTGTATCCCAGTGTCCATTCACCTGGCTGGCATAACCCATTTCCATTCCCTTTGCTATCCCAAAGGTTGGTCAGTTCACAGAAATAATTGGATAATTTAGTCTGACCTTCTGTATAACTCAGACCATGAAATATCTTTCAATGACTTTTTCTTTTAATGACTGTGGCAATTTATGCTATTCAGTAATTATAAACAAAAAAAATTTCCGAGGGGAAAAAAGCCTTCAAAATCCTTCAGTTTGTAAATAATAGACCTGATTCCAATCTTGACAATGCAGCAAATATTCACAGTACTCTTCATTTAACCCAGAAGAAATAAAGTAAATAAAAACTAAAAACAAGCAAGCAAACAAATAGAAAATACAGAAAAACAGTCATTTATTTGAGCAGGCCTATTTATATGTATCAGAATTCACAAACTCCTTTTTTCCCCAGAATGAACAAACACCAAGTCAAGACTTAAATAGTCATGCTACAGCTGGTCCCCAAAAGATGTTCATGTCTTGCTACACCCAATCCTTTTCCTCTGACAATAACTTTGACTTTAGGTGCTTCCCAATTCATACTCCATGACTGTGAAACACACCTCTGTGCCACTACTACTGTTTGCAAAAACTGGGTCACATATCTGATGAACAAAACAAATCAGGTTGTAAGGACCTGTGAATAACAGTCCTGCACAAGGAAACACATGCTATTTTTCTGTGAAAAAAATTATTACAGGCCTAGAGGAGTTGAAACAGTGATAGAGCAAAATGCATGTGTAGATCTCAATTTTCTTAATACTTGAAGTCTATAGAAACTTCTTAAAAATCTGTTTGAAAGTTTCCTCCATTTATGCAGGTGCTGTTGTACATATTCCCACAATTACACCAAAAGACACGGTGTATTACTCAAAAGATCTACAGATTGATCTGAAATGGTCTAAATTACAGTCTTCACTTTTCATCGTGCTTTTAAAGAAATGTGTACCCTATTCTGTCAAGGTAATTTGTAAAATTATCAGCAGATTAAGAATGCCAGTCTCTTTTAAATGCACTCTCAAATTCAACAGGAATACAGACTGAACGTTTTCAAGCTTTTAAAGATGTAATGCAATGAGCCAAAATAAATGTAATTTGAAATTTGTCTTCAATTTTTTTCTCTTTCTTTGCCATCTAATAGAATAATTATAGTGCAGTCTAAAATTTTATTCTTTGAGCTCAAGTAACTTTCATTATAAAACATGAGCAATCTACATGAGAAATAAAAACAACAAACCACACATACAGACAGTGCACAAAAAAAACCCAAGCAAGCAATAAAACAAGAAACCCCTGAACACATTTCAAATGCTCCATAAAATTCACGCAAGACTGACTAGAAGAGATATAGAAAATGCCTACAAATTTCTAAAAAGTAGGAGTAAAGGAGATAGAGCCAGATTCCTCTTAATCACCCAGCGACATTACATAAGTAAATGGGCATAAATTCAAGAAAGTTCCAGTCAACTATAACAAAAATACTGTTCAAATATTGAAACAGGTTGCCGAGAGAGGTTGTATCATCTCCACCCTTGGAGGTAATCAAAACCCAGCTGAATATGATCCTGCATTGAGTAGCAAGCCTTCAGAAATGTGCTGAAATATTTGTATGATAATAATTATCTTGAAAGGCCATTAATCATTTAATTAATTTCAGTTCAATAGCCAGTGACCTTGCTTATCACCCTACCCTTTACTCCCTCTGAGGTTGGAATGAAATACCTGAGAACAAGTCTATCAAGTACGCTTAAGTCTCTCTGAAAAAACAACATGACATTAGTGGACTCAAAGGGGTGACGGGAAGATCAATTTTTGCTGAGGTTGTCCAATCAGTCATATGCAACTGCATTAACATTGCTCCAGTGTTCTCTTTGTCTTTACGGTCACCCTATGCACTGACTATGAATGTGAGAAAAGACCCAGAGGCAGGACAAGATCGGGAATAGTGCAGTACTTCATGTGGAAGAAGAAGAGGCAGCAGTGGCTGTTTGTTCTGATGCAGAGACATGTAGTTTATATTGATTAAGTCAGGGAAGCCAAGACTATGTGACCTTTTAAGGCTGAACAGCAGGTATCTTTCATAGTGACAATGACAGAAGGAACGTTGTAAACACATCCTTAATGTTGTTCATCAAAGTCTCCCCAAAAAACTTAATATTAGTTAAATATGAATGTGGATTTGTGTTACTTACAAACATTATCAATCTTTATTATCTAATATTTGGTGATTTTAAAACAAATAAAAATATTATTTTTTAAGCTTTTTACCAAAATCTGAAATGTCACCATGCAGCACACTTACCTGTGTGTGATGGGCACCTCCAATCAAAAGTGAGAAATCTGAAATAAAATTCAGCTTGTTAGCAGAGATTTAAAATCAGCTAATTCTAATTTAACCAGGTCTTACTTCAGCTTCTCCTGTATATATTTCTGAAAGAAAACCAAAGAAATTTGTGGGAGAGCAGGAACCAAATGGCCCCATGCACTTTTCAAGGATCAATGCAGTAAGTAACCCACAAAGCTAGAAAGTTTCCCCATGTCTACCTGATATCAATCAGCACAGTATCTTATGAGCTATAAAACTTTTCTAAGCAATATCTATGGTGACAAAGAGACGAAAACAGAGGAAAACCAAATAATATTACTCTACTACAGCACTTTACAATAACATTTTTTAAATAGCTCAGGGCATTATTAAGACTCACAGTCTTTTGTAAGCTGTTACTGTTTTGACTTGTGTGGAAAAGAAAACGAAAGCTGCAATTACATACAAGTATAGACTCACTGCTGTGCTAAGTTTAAGCTTTCTTCTTTGATGGCGTTGCAGGTTACTAATAACAGTTCGACTTATCAGGTTAGCAACTGCCTTTTTAAAGTGAGTGTAAGAACAGAATTTATGTTGAGTTGAAAGAGATTCATGTGAAATTTCTAAACAGTTTCTCAACTGCTATGGTAAATGCTTTGTAAATTGCATAAATTCCCACTGTGTACTATGAACATTCAAAATTAAAGTGGTGTTTGGCTGAAAAAACATTGAAATGAAAAATGCTGAAGATGTTGTAGAGTTAATTTATGTTTACCTGGAGATGATTAGGCACTGAATAAAAGGCTATGACTAAGTAAAATGTAGGAAAATTAAAGTTTTCCCATTTTATTTTTGAGTACGTGGTTTTCTTAGTTAGTGCTTTAAAAAAAATGGCTGTATTAAAAGTGGTCAATTTCATAGGTGCAAATATAAAACATTTGCATAGATACAACAATCTGTGATCTCTATATGATGTAAAGATATATGTCTTCAAAATTACTCAAATAGATAGTATTGGCTGTGATTTACTTATCCCAATTTCTATAAAGATGAGAGAGATATATGTTATAGTCTGTAGAATTTTTTTTTCTTTAAAGATCATTAAAACAGAATTCTTTTTTATGTTGCTACATAGAAAACTTCTTATAACTCTTTTGAAAATATATATCAGTGATACAGATAACTGTTAAAGATCCTGTAACTAGTTTCTGTCTGCAGATACTGGTTATTTGAAAACTATATTATCTATCACAGAGTAACTCACAGTTTGTGCCTCAGATGTAATAAGCATTCAGCAAGAACTAATGACTAATATGAAGGAATAATGGGCAAATGTTTCCAAAAAGCAGAAGAAAGGAGGAAGGACACCATCATCCTGAGTTATCAGGGGCACCACACTGTCCCTCGGTATGGTACATCTTCAGAATTCAAACAGTCAATAAATCCACATGGGATCATGTGCTAATGAAGTGTGTCAAATACAAATCTGTAAGCTCAGCAATAGGCAATGTTATTGAAATTAACCCAAAAGGTGAAGCAGAAGGATCTTCACAATTACTTTTGAAATCCTGACCACTCAGTTTCTGACATGGAACAAGAAAAGCATGGGACCTGATGCAAATCTGATGGTGTTGGTTGGAATTACATTCTGGAGCTGTAAAAGAATATGGAGATAAAAAGCCTTGCTTGAAGTTATTTTCTGTCTCAGCTATTTATATCTCCTCAAGGGTATAATACACTGTTTTTGCAAAATCTCTGTTTTCTGAAATTTCCCCTTCTCTTTCTATGGGTGTATAGGCATATATATGTACACACAAACACACACACTCTGGTAAATCTTAGTTATTAATCATATCCAGGTTATTTATTTATTTATTTAGGCCACAGCATGTTCTATATATGGATATTCTGGCACTAATTATAGAACAGATTGTGTTGGGATTTCTACAGGACTGCACTATGGCAATACAGATTAAGCAATTAACCTTGATGTCACTGTAATTATTAAGATACTTTAGCAAAATGAACTAATTTCCCCACAGGATGTTCTGCTGAAATCAACTTCCACTCTTTTTTAAGATGCCAAAATAGAAAATGCTAATGGAAAACTAAGTTTGCAATTTTTGTAATGTGCTGGGCATTTTCATCTTTTAGTGTCTCACACAATAGTTCATACATCTCATCATTGTGGTCTTTCACATGTACAGAAAAATATCTGTCTTGAAGAAATTTTTTTGAAAAACATCTTGAGTTAGCAATTACATTTTGATCATTACATGTAATGATGTTAAGACTAATTGCAAAAGTAAAGGAAAAAATAGGCAAAAAGCAGTGATTATTATATTATTTAAATAGGTTTTTTTTTTCTGTGTTTTTCAATACTTTTCTATTAAAGATAAATTTGAATGCATTTCAAATAATATTTAAAATTTTGAGTAATTAGTTGGTAAGCTAATAAAATACCCTTTTGGAATAATTACGGTGATACAATTGTATCTATATTGCAGTACAATTTAGACATGTAATTTATTCACAATACTGTTATTAAGAGGTTTCATCTGCCTTCCTGTGTAGAAATAAAATCACAGAGTAAAAATGGTGAACATGAAGACAGAAAAATCTTAATTTTTCAAATTAGGAAAAACATCATAGTTTGCCCTTTTTATAATTCCTCTCATGAGGTACATTTGCATAATACTGAGGGCTGTTCAAGCAACTACTTCAATTATAAATGGAACTGAAGTTATTATCAGTTGCATTGGTTAATTCTCCAAATAATGTCTTTTTTCCAGAAAAAGGAACAATTCTCGAAATTCTGCATTCTCTGTTTCATAGCAGAACCATTTTTTTCTTTTTCTTCAAACGTTGATGAAGTTGAAGGGGAAAATATTTATAAAATATGTAGGCTTTGTCAGGCTGGGTATGGCTATTTAGAACTTGGAACATTTTAAAAATCATTTTATTTTAATGAAAAAAACAACACTTGTAATATTCTTGAGGTTTGTATTAGCTTTGAGAACAATGGAACATTTACAGACGCTTGAGTAGACAGAGATGCACTGGAGCCATTTATGCAGAGGGGTGTAGTGAAATGCAATGGAAAAATTCAGAAAACCTTACCCAACCCAGCCAGGATATTGGAGGATTTACAGGGCTATAAAAACAAAGAGAAACATAATCTGCAAATGTCTATTCTACAACAATCACAATTTTGATTGAAAACAATAGGACTGCCTGAACAATCTCATGTCAAGCAGGGCCTCTACCTGAATCCTCACAGGAAAGGGCAACCTCATTTGTCTCTTGCTCTGTCCTATAGAAGTCATTGCTAAAAGCAGCAATTTCTGTAACATATTCCCAGGAGATGTTAGCAGAACACAGGAATCCACTGTTGACAATTTGCAGCCATTTCGTGTTTATGGTTTGCTCCATTTTTTTTTCCTTGAGCAAAATGCTTTTACACTTGACCATATTTCACTCCTTTCCTCTGATTTGCAGATATTTCTATTAATGGAAAACCTAGCCCATTTTTAATGTAAAAAGTTTCAGAGTATTTTAATGTGCTGGTAATATACCAAAGAAAATATTCTATAAAGTATTTAACAGTGAGAATTATTGGTTAGTAGTTCTGTTAATGATCTGGATATTATTCACTTTGAATACATAAGTAAGTGCTTTGAGGTTGTTTCAACTTTTTACTTCCAGAAAAGTACCACAAATACACAAGTTATATGGAGAAATAGGAAAATTACAAATAAATGATTCACTGGGATCCCTGAAGGAGCCAAATGCAGCAAAATAAAGAAAAAAAAATACAGAACTGCTCTGAGGTGGGTTATAGTATATTGAATAAATGAAGTTATTTAACACTTCATTTATTTAGTCTTTTTTGTTGTTTGGGGTTTTTTTTAGCCAGGTTTTTAATAAGTGTAAGAGATACATTTACAAACAAAGGTGCTTTTTCTTCTYGCTGACTGTCATAAGGAGCAATATTATTATAACATTATACATCAATCATTACATTTACCTACTGAAAATATTTCTAAATGTGTGCATTACCATTTCTGTAACGAATAGCTATGTGATTCTACAATATACAGAATAGGCAGAACATAAGAACTTGCTGCTTTCTCATCTCATTGCCCAAACACAAGCCTTAGGATTCCTTTTTGCTTTTCTGGAATGTTTTCCCCCATTCTTTCTTTTCTCTTTCTTGAACCTGTCAAAGATCTTTGTTTGGCAGGCTCTTGTCAGCCATTTAAGTGAGCAAGGGGTGGTCACAGGTCCATTTTCAGGCAATTTAAAGATCTCTGTGGAGAACAAGCAACAGAAGCAGGTGAGCAGGGGTGTGGTATGGGTGCAGTAATGTACACAGGAAGGGCGCAGTCACCATCCCAGCTCCTGGTGGTGGGCCGTGTTAACACCCGGTGGGTGTGGTGTTTTAGCTCAGAGTTCTTTGGTTTGGTTTGTTTTTTTGTTCCCAACTTGACTAAATCCCACAATGATTTACAAACCATCAAAAACCATTGCTGCTGCTGCCAGCCAAGAGGGTGCTAACCCAGACACAGCCCCGCAAGGTACACAGCTATCTGGACACTGGCTGCAGGGATGTCTGAGCCTGCTGCCAGCATCACGGGACCGTGCCAAGGGCACCCGTGTGCAATGTGAGCTGCTGAGTGACCTGCCCTGTCCAGAGCTTAAGGAAGAAGTGGAAAGGCAAAGCAGTATGAGGGAGAGTGAAAGAGAAACAGACTGGTGGAGTTCAGAGGAGGCAGAAGAGTTCTGCCTGTCTTGCTGTCAGCAGGGGGAGGAGACCTGGTAGATGTGGATTGTTCAGCCCAGAGAAAAGGAAGGTTGGGGGAGATCTTATCGCTGTCAACAATTGCCTGAAAGGAGACAGTAACCACGTGAGGCTCATTCTCTACTCCCAGGCAACTCTCAATACGCAAGAGAGCACAAGCTGTGCCAGGAGATGTTTAGGTTGGACATTAGGAGGAATTTCTTTGTGGAAAGGGTGATTTGGCATGGGAATGTGCTGTCAAGGGAGGTGGTGAAGTCACAATCAGTGGAGGTGTTTAAGAAAAGACTGGATGTGGCACTCAGTGCCGTGGTGTAGTAGGTTGTAGGTTGGACTCTTATCTCAAAGATCTTTCCAACCTGGTTGATTCTGTGATTCAGAGATTTTCTCATCCTTTTGTTAAAGGTCCTTGATTTTTCCTTCCCTCATGTACTGATACAAGTTTTCTTTTAAATAATCAATTACTTATTTCACAAATGACTGCCCCATAAAGAAAGGATGATTTGTTTCACTGGTTTCTGTTGCTCAGGGCTGAAAATGCTATCACCTTGTTTTCTTTGTCGTGCCATTTGAATTTCTATTTAGATTCAGGAAAGTCAGAACAGGGTTTCACAAATAAACATACTCGACACAGCTTTTTCCTCTCTAAGTGTTTTTATATGCAATAAATTTCTGGTATTTATGGCATATTCTTTTCTTTTTGTATGGGCAGCGTAAGCAATAGATTACAATGGGGAAAGAATAATTTCTCTGAAATTCTCAGAATCAGAAATGTTGAAGAATCATCCTTTCTGGAAATAGCCGTAAAGGAAAATAAGACACATAAAACTGTAAAGAAAGATGATATCTTAATATCTGTGTCAGGAAAATGAAAGGCTGTGTTAATTTATTTTAAGCTAAAAATTACCTAATTGCTCAGTTCAGACCTAATAGTAATTGAAGCAAAATTTAGAAACCTATACTTTGTAATATTCATTTGATGACTGTAGGTACTTTCCTAAGCAACTGACAAGTCAGATGTCTGGACTCTCTTAAAAAGTTATTACTTTTGTGATTTCTGGCAGTGTTTCTATGGATGCCACTGCACAGAATTCCTCATAACTAAAACTTTGATAAGAAAATTTTTGAATAAACAAGAGTTCATGCGAGAAAGAAAAGAGATATTAAGTACAAATGAATTATCTCTGGTTCACGAGTCTGTAAAACACAGACATGTGGATGCTATAGAAATATTTTGAGAAAGTTAGTTGCAGGCAATATAGGAAAAAAAAAAAAAAACCCTATCAATTTATCATCTTGCATATGTTTTTGCTTTCTGAAACATTTTGGAATATATGGGAGTGGCAAGAAAATACCACCTACAGTCTGATGTAAATTAAATCCTTTAGACTGACATTAATACTTGTTTAAAGAATCATAAAACTGACAGGTTTGAAGAAAAACATCAATTTGTTTTTCATTACTTTCATAATTCCCTAAGTTATTTGTTTCTTTTTTTTTTTTTTTAAGTAGTAAGGCAGATTCAAAACTGTTATTCTAAACTAAGTGTAATTGAATAGAATCTCCAGAATACTAATTTCTGAAGCCTTTCAAGAAAACAAGTAACAAGATAAAGGAAAGAAACAAAAAAAAAACCTCCAAAAAAGTGAAAATAAAAGGATCAAGTTAAATAATAATTTACTATTACTTTTTAAAAAAAGCCTTCAGGAGGTTCTCAATCATAGCACTACATTAGGGAAGAGAAACCATATGGTACTAAACTCTTTGAAAAAGGTAAGAGGAAAAAAGGCTTCATAATTTATTTTTTTTTTCAAATATGTCATTACATGTAAAATGCTGAACAAAAGACAAATGACCTTGCTTCCCCTAATTTCAATCTATAGTTCCTTAAAACACATATACTCTTAATTGAAACAGGAGGAAGTGTTGTTGTAAAACAATCAGCTCCATATGCTCTGTCATTATTGCTCTCTCAACTTTGATGTTATCTTTGTAAATTTTAAAATGTTATATCTCTCAGCTTTGCTGGATGAGATCATCTACTTAGACCAGAGGAAAAGAGATATTATAGAGATATTTTTGAGATATTATAGATGTTACTAAAAGCTGTGAAGAAATGTGAGTTATCTAAGAGTGTCTATCAGCACTGTAGCAAACCTGTCTCACGTTTTATTTTTCTCATTTGTAATGTTGCATGAGAATAAAACCTCACTGATTATATTTTGAAATCTTGGGGACATATATGTGCTATGTCAACATAAGCATTGCTTTATGCACTAATCCTTACAATCCAACCTTTTCTAGGATGTTGGCAGTCTGGGGTTTGCTTGTGTGAGGTGGAGTTTTTTGGTAGATATATTTTGTTTGTGAGCATAGAAGGTCATAGCAGAAAGGTGTTTCCCTTGTTTTGCTTTCACCTACATGTTGTTTCCCAGTAATACAAAGAACAGTTAAAAGGAAGCAGCCTTTATGAGAAGTAACTGCACACAGCATTTCTACAACAGCGTTTTTAGAAAACCAAAAGCTTAAAAAGCTTAATCATTTGCAAGGATATCTGCCACACTGAAACATTTATATGCAAGAGTATGTTGCCTACAGTGTGAAACAAAAGAAAATATTGATTTTAAATGTAAACACACAGTACTGTGGTGGTATTAACGAGTAACATATTACATTTATTTACTTCTGACAAGTGTAGAGAATGTTGTTTAACCGACACATAAGTTCATGTAACCTTGTTTTACTGAGGAACCATCATTAATAAGACTGTCTCACGTGTTATAACAAGATGTTCACTGGACTAATGGGAATGTATTGATGACGTGGGTTTCCTGAGCCTGCTGTATAACACTAGTTTTCTCCAGGTCAATTGAAATCAGTCCTCTGTTCATAAAGAAGCTGAAACTTGGGTCATAAGAACTTGCTTTTGATAAGTTTGCTGTAAAGATATATTTTCTGGTTCAAATCCCTCAGCCTACTTATCACTTCTTCCTCCTCTCATTAGCAGATAGCTGCACAAGAACTATTCAGTCATTTCTCAATTAATTTGCATGATACCACTGGGTTTTCTGAACTTTTCATTTAATATCTGACCTTATCAGTAGTATTACTACTAACTTGTGCATATCCTTTTCTCTCTTGTGATCTCTCACCACAGTATTTCAACATCATGAAAAAGTATAAAATTAGAAATTTTCAGCTCAGATCCAATTTGATACCTGCAGGGAGCCTCTAGTGGAAAACTGAAAAGAGTCCTTAACATGAGGCAGAACACTAAAATTTAAATATACCCTACAACGTTCACACTTTAAAATAAGACACATTGATTTAACTACTCTCCTTTTCTTATTCCTTCCTCTATTCATTCCTTTTCTTTCTTTCTTTTGGAGCAATTATCTTGATTTTTTGCTCCCATTTCATATAAACTTTTGAGAAAATTATCTACAAACTGAAAAGAGCACTCAGTTAAGAAGACAAAGTTCTAATACCTCCTTCAGGGTCACTATAGATAGAAATTTTATATTTGAAACTCCCACAAGAAATTCTTATCCTAAAAGAGAAGCACCATTTGAAAAAATATTAAAAAGTCTTTTCCTAATATTTTTACATTTGCCCTTCAACAGTTACGAAAGCTGGTTTTGTTGGGGTGTTGACCAGACAATCTTCTTTAGGCTATTTTCTACACTGGTAAGAAATCACAGAATTACAACTTCCAGGACTCAAAGTGAGCTGAAAAATCACCAAGTCCCTGTCCCTGAAGTCCAAAGATGGCTTCCTTGGAAACACAAACTTTTTATGCTAATTGCTGCATACTTCTACCTAGCGTTCATTTTATTGGGACTAAAAAAAAAAAAAAAAAAAAAAAAAAAAAAAACCCAAGCAAAACAAACCAACAAACATGAGCCTCAAGAATATTTTTCCATGTTAAATATTCATTTGAGTGATAAATTGCTGTGATGACCAGCTCCTTAGAAAAAACTGATGCAAAATTGTGGCTTCCAGAAAGATGTATTATGAGGCTGGCATGGAAAGTTTTCCAGTAGCAGGAAAAGTTTGTCTGCTACAGGGAAAGGCAGAGATCAGGGATGACAGAATTTTGAATAAAGTTTACTTTCAAGTTATTGATCTTCAGCAAATTACTCAACTTCAGAAGAAATATTGTTAAATATACAACATAAGTGTATATTAATTTCTTGTCAATAACATCTGACATCTTGAAAACAAAGTAGTTATTAATATTGCAAAAGTGTCAAAGCAGGATTTTAGAGGAGAATAATGCACTTTTTTCCTTTAAAATAGTGCCCTATAGAGTTATGAAATCAATGCAAAACTCATTTCTGATACTGAAATTTTAATCTTATGTGGAGACACATCAAAACATTTTCCAACAGGATGATTTACAATGCATCACGTTAAAGTCATTTATAGACACTTTAATAAAAATATATAAAACCATAATTTATTTTTTTTAACAGTGCAAGAAGATAATATTGGATGCATCTTAATTTGAGATGAGTTGAAATTAGTGTTTAAAAAAATTGGAATTATACCAAGAAGTTATATGACACCCGTAAAGAGTGGATAATATTCAAATTAAAATAGGCTGCTTCAAAACCAAAATTTGTCTTTTACAACTCTATGATTTCACAAAAGCAATTAACATTTTTTATTATTTTTTAAAGTATTGTGAGAAATTAAAAGTGGTGCTGTATGACAGCAGCAGGGTRAATACTGCAATGACGTACACACAGTGATGTAATCTCGAACACTCTGACATACCAAGGATGTYTATAACCCTATCACTTCCTCAGGCATAGCCTATGTAATTGTCTTTTCTGGAAAGCAGAGCCCAGTGGGCTCAGCACAAAAGTGCAGGTAGGCTTCTCCCTAAAGCAGAACCCTAAATTTATAATATTCTCATGGAAAGAAGTCTGTGGAATAGAATATGATTTCTTCAGGGCAAAAAGTACTGCTGCCATGTCTTGCCAAAAAACAAGAGGCAGCAAAACAGAAGTTGTTTGTTTTATTTTTAACTCCCTATTCACGTACTTTGAAAATTCTGTTCCTGTTTTTGCTGTCTTAAGTTGACAATTCACTACAGGCAATGAGTAATCATCTATTCTTTGCATCTGCTGTATTTTAGACTCTACCAGAATCTACTAAACCACTAGCCAACATTTTTTTCATCTGCAATTTCCTCTTCTTTGCATGAACTTTTATTGGCTTGCCCACCTGTCCTAGAGCTCTTTGTGTGATGCTCTGATCCTACAAAGTGTAGCTATAGCAAGACCCTGGTTCTACATAATAAAAGTGATTTAATATAGTGTTCTCTGTGTATCTTCTTTTATTGTTAAATGTAGGCTTTTTAAAAATCACGTAAGGGGAAAATAAAAAGCACGGAAAGCATTTACATAGATATACTTCATCTGGGAAATTTGGCATAKTTTTCATGCAATTTTCTTTAGCTCATTTAGGACTATATTTTATCTTTAATTGGATTATAAAATGCAAAGAGTATCTCATTGACTTTTTTAGGTGTACCTAAATATTTTACCCCTAATACACATTAAAGACATATAGAGAGTTAATAACTCAGATATGAACCTAGTGAGATTTAAAAGGAATTTACCTATCTTCAATGAAGTATTTTTTTTCTAGAAATACTTAGTGTTTCAGAATCATGCATGCCTATAAACTTTCAGATATCTACTTTTCTGTGTGTAAAAAAAATACAATTTTTTAAGATAAGAAAACTCTATTATTAAATTGTGGGAAGTATAGATATTTTTGTGATTAAGCCTTAGAAATCTTTCAGCAAACTCTTGCAATGCTGATATAACTTGTGGTACATTTCCATGTTGCCTAATTAAAGACTGAAGACGCTTGCTGCTGAAATAATTATTTACTAATATTTTTAAATATAGGTAACTACCATTTAGTAGTATATAATATATATAATCACTTGCCAGCTCTGTGCAAGGTTCATACCAGGCTGTGTGACCTCACAATGTTCACCGACCTGGTTCTGGGGTGCTTAACCCATGGGGCAGCATAGAAGTGTCCCTGTGTAGTAGCTGAAAAACCRCAGTTATAGATCTCATTTTACTCTGAGTGGTCTTATTCCTCTCCATAGAGAAATTAGTTTGTAACTCAAACATGTGAATTAACTGAATCCATTTAGACATTGCACTCACCCAGGCCACAATTCAATCCTTTGTATATGGTCAATGCCCAGTGTTAAAAAAAAAAAAAGAAAAAGAAAAAGTGATAGGTTAATGACAACTATTGATCAGATCAAATGCTGTTCTGCTGTTTAATCCATCAAGAAAATAAATGATGTATAATCCAAACAGTAGGACAAAAGGTAATAGCTGGAAATTGATTCACAGTAACTGCCCTCCAGTTATGAGGAAGAACTCCTTTACTGTGCAGTGACTGAGCAATGGAATGGGTTGCCCAGAGACGCTGTGGAGTCTCCTTCACTGGAAATATTCGAGAACTCCCTGGACACAATCCTGCACCATTTGTTCTGGGATGACCCTGCTTGAGCACAGAGGTTGGCCCAGATGATTCACTGTAGTTCCCTCCAACTTTTTCCATTCTGTGATTCTGTGATAATCTTCTTGCACCAATAGTCAAAAAAATATTCCTTCCGGGAGAAAAAAACCCAACATTTGGCAAGATTCTCATCAGGAAAAACAAGTGCTTGACTTTTATGTTGCATATGGAAAATTTCACACATATGAACCTCTGAGGAAATGGAGTATGAGCTAAAAGTTTCTGTCTGAATGGTGTTTTTTAGAACCAAGCGGGAAAATATCATACTAGAAACAGAATCTGCAAGATTTAAAGCCCAACAYTCAAAGCTCTTCATTTTACAGAAGGAATACTATTGTAGTTCTCATTAACAGTAAGGATATTGTTCTTACCTATATATTTTCAAGTAATCCAGATATTTTTATTGACTTGAAAGGGGCTTGAAATCAGACTTTTCCCACAGCAACAAACTTATCATTAGGGACTATTATAACTGAAGTAGTTCCCATTTATTTAATTGCAGGAGCATTTCATTTATTCTGCCTCTGACAGAAAGAAACAGAATTGCTGCTGACATCAAAGCAGGGCTGGTATTTGTAACTTAGTTTTTAAAATAAAAATTCTAAACAGTTTTTCTAAGTTCATGAAGAAAAAAACATCTTTAGGCATAAAATAAAACACTATATTTTTTTTTTACTCCAGGATGCTAATCAAAAAATTTAAGCATAGGTAGCTACTGTTAATTACTGCAAGGAATGATTTTATCTATTTCAAATATTCATCCTCTTTGCACTTGGGTCTTATTTTCCAGATGCTGTCAGGAATTGCTAATAAGGAAGTTGGTATCAGTGAACTCAGAACTGTATCTTTTCCTGGTTAGCCTGCGAAATGAGACAAAGCAAAACTGCAGCTGAAAATCAGAAAATTTCTGTTCCATTCAGTGCTAAGCACTGCCATGCYATGCCATCTGCACTATGCTGTGCTATGATACCCTGTTAGTCCATTCTTTCTTACTTTGCTTRGAGTACTGGTTTTGGGACAGAAATGATGATGCTTATGCTCCATGACATGATGCCARCTGAAAGGTGGAATGGCTGCTGGAGGCTGGAGGTTAATTCTTAATTGTTAATTAGTTGTCATTAATGTTTGTTCTTCAGTTGTCTTAATCTCAATCCTTCTCTGAAATGATGAAAATCCATAAAAGAGGTGAGACTCTTATCCTGACAATGCTGGAAGGAGGAATATAGAAAACAAGAATATAGAAAACAATATTTTATTGATATTTAATCTCATRCTCACTGTTTATTGTCTATGAACTGAAGGCAGTGCAAACATGGTGGGTGCAGTGGGCAAGAGGGGCTAGAAAATGACTGCTAGAATTTCTGATTTATTTGTGAGCAATATTTTAGTGTTCTCTTGGTCATAAATTTTTGTTGCTTGCAGTATATAAAGGTATTTTGTGAAATTACTATCCTTTTTTCATGGCACTGAAACACACATGAATATGAAATTTTGTAGAAGCACAATCGTATTTCTGTATTAAAACTTAGAATCACCTTCTTATATATAACAGTAAATATTCTAAAATCCTTTTCTGGATTTCACTTCTCAGTATTGAGCAGACTATTTTTTAGTAATGGCCCTCATCTTCCACAGTAAGTTAGTCAACTGTCATCTTCACAAAAACACAGAAGCAAATAAATGAAATACTTTGAAAGAAGAATATGGTATCTATGGAAACTTGTGGCAGGGATATTTTTTTCCATCTATTGCATACCAGTAAAAGTTGTATCAAAGAGATTAACATGGCTGCTCAGAAACTATAGGGAAATCAGACCTTATTTACTAAATAAGACAGAAARGAAGTACATCTTTCTTCAGCCAACGGACTCAGATCAAACTCGTATTGTCCATTTTTAAAAATSAAAACTTAAAATTCAGTATAAGGTGACTCAAAAATCATTCAAAAAAATCCGGAGACTTTTGGTTATTGTAGTACTTTAAGGTATTTTTAATACACCACTTGAATATAAATCTTTCTTTTGATTTCTTAAATTGGTTTGGATTTTTTTTTTAATTATTTTAAGGTTTATCTAAGTCACATATAAGACTACAGACATAATTGGGATTAAATAAAGCAGTCACTTTAGGACTTCAAAGGTCTGCCTATGTGTTCATTGAGGTGGCTCTTAGTGGGTAAATCATGTTTAAACAATCTGATTGGCTGCTGTAGTTAAGTAACAGGCTCAGAGGATAAGGGGATAGCTGTAGAAGTCACTTGATTTTAGCAATATGAAGTTTCCAATAACTTCCTTCTTTACAATCTGTCAAGGCATGGACTGCATAGAAAGACCATAAAGCTGGTGAAAACTTACATGGCTACCAGGTTCAAAGGGTGATTAATGACTCAAAGTTAAAGTGGTAATTACTTAAAAATAGAGCTCCTCTGACACATGTCTTGTAAAACCTTTATTTTATTTTTCATTCAATCATAACACTTCTGATGAAAGTGAAGTAGTATTTTATTCAGAAGCAATGGGCAAAGGTACGTGTGCATATGGGTTTGTTTATCCTGAGACAGCTGTTGGCTTTTCCCATTGTTTTGAAGGATGTGATACAAAGCTGTGAATTTCCCTATGCTATTTCACTGTTTCCTGCAAAGTGAAGGCTTTGGTATGTACAGAAGACGTGCTTGTGGTTTGACTTTGGTTCTTTACTCTGTTCAGTGGAGAACTGCAGCCTCCTCAAGGAGGGCTTAAAGCCAAGAGTCAAAATGCAGACCTGTGTTGGTGGCATACTAATAATCTCTCTGCTCTTTCTCTCGCTGAGTTTCTTTCTGCCTCTCCTCATTTCATTACTGAAAACATCTAATATTGTTTAGATTAGTGTAGCAGCTGTCACAGCTCTGTAGCAGCAGTTGTAGACAGAAGGGGAAAGCCCAGACCAATGGAATCACATGTTTCTGTGTGTTCCTCAGGTCAAAAATGGGCTAATTATTCTGGTCACTCTTATGTTCATGTGTATGCCATCCTTTTCACAATAAAACCAAATGGAACTATCAGCTGTGACAGTTGCAAGTCTAAAAATCTTATAATCATAGAGTCTTTCAGTTTGGAAAAGACCTCCAAGGTCATTGACCCCATTTGGCCTTATATTCTGCACCTACCACYTTATCTTGTTCATCCTGTGTCTAGTATCAATCATATTTTGCAATGACTGTTTTATCAAAGCTTTCATTCAATGTTTCCATTTAACTAGAGTTGTCTAAAGTTACAAAAATAAATGGTTCATACTAAGATTTCAATCAGAAACTTTTTTTTCAGGCTATTTAGATTTATCCATARTTAAGTATTTCTCAGCATTTAAGACATGTTGTAGTTCTACTGAATTTTTGTTATCTCTACCTTGTAGTGCAATGATTTTCAACTAAAATGACAGACTAAAACTCCATATTTTTGTATGTTAAAAAGGATATTGAAACAATGCAGTCTGAAATGCTTCATCCCAAAATCCTGCTCTCAAGCTCACATAAAAGAGCATGTAAAAATCCAGTCTGAGCTGATATATAAGAATGTATTGTGACCTGAATAGTAAGGATTTCAGTGAAATAAAATATGCTTGATTGATGCATCTAATAGTCTCTCTTTGTATTATGCTCTATTACAGTTATTTTTCATTCCCATCATTAATTAAAATATAAACAATAAAAGTGAGTAAAGAACCAACAAATCATAGTAACATCTTGAATATATATCTACAGTGACAGTGAAAACCAACAGTAGAGTTTTGACAGATAAGAGTTAACTCCAGAAGATCTTAATTATTTTTCTCATATTTTCAAACTGAGTTTTACAGAAAAACATTTTAGGAAGGATGAAGAAAGTTAGTTTTAATGACATTTTAATATCAGACATTCTCATTTGCTAGAAACACTGATCATTAATATCTGATTCTGCAAGATACTGAATATATTTGGTGATAATCAGCCCCTTAACTCTCAGAGAAATATAATCTGAGAGAATAGACATTTACAGGGCTTATTTTGCATTTCACAGGATCAGGTCCTAAATGAGCTTTTCAATTCACTGGTTCCACACCAGCGCATTTTTCCATTCAACATTTACCGAGAACATTTATTCACACTGAAAATGGCTGCACCATAGGATGTCAGGCAGCTATAGTAAATAACAAATAGATTATTCAATTACTCTGTACCAGCAGAGACAACAAAGAATAGCAAATATTAAATAAGTTCTTTGTTGCATATGCTTACTTGTTAGGACTTCAGCAGCATTCTAAATCYATTAACCTTTCTTCTAGTTTCTTCTCCCTTCCAGAAAGGTTGTGTTTCTGACAAATTTGGCATTGGCATGATAAATGAGTTATATTAGTAGATGTTGATTATAAGACCTCTTTAACTTGCTGTCCACCATTCCTGTCATGCTAATAGATGCCTGGTAGCATAAATAAAGACAATTCCCCTAAGTGAGTAGAAAATTTTGTTAATCATCTAAGACGATTACAGCCCCTGCACTGCACAACTGATGAAGAACTAGGCAGGGCAAATATAATGGTGCTTTAAGGAATATAAAATTGTGTTTTCTTTAAGAAACAAGTTGATTCCAAAAAACAGACTATAAATCTACATTTTTCATTGCTATAGGCAAATTCTAGAGTTAAAATAAAAAATAACAAAATGATGGCTAAATGGTGAGAAAACGGACAGTTTTCGAGTTTTAAAACTTGAGTGGATTGCTGTTTATGTTGCTAAAATGTACTCCTTGTGCAGAAATCAGAACCTTCCTCTGAACATAAAAGCATTATTTCTAGATAGGTGTAAAATCAGAAAAGCAGTCAGTTGTGTAATTTCAATGGCGTTACTTGGTGTCTTATATTTTATCAGCCAAGGCTTTCAGATCTACAGAGGTTCACACTCCTAAGTCTCTTTGGTGGCTTTTAACAAAACATTTTGCTAATTTGTTTAGGCAGCAAAGGTTGTAGAAGTCGCTACTGGTAATGAAAACAAACAGAATATAAGCTTTGTTGGCTGCCAACTGCTCAGGTTTATATCCAAGAGCCAATTAAATAAAAACTTCAAAATAAAGATGCAATAAAAATATGCACAATGAAGATAGTTTCCCTCCAGAAACTGTCTTTTTGAGTACTCAGAAARACATCACAGATCAGCTTTGAAGGAAAGGAGCCAGAGCGTGTGCTATTCCATAACAGAAAAGGATTGTGAAAAATACTTCAGTCTCCCATGGAGTCATGTGACCTTTGGTGCCACCCATGAGATAGTCCTTAACAGAGGGACAGAGTGAGTTATTCAGAGACAGAGTGTCAATGGAATTCACTGAGTTCATTAACATAGGGCAGGTTAACAGCTCCTGGTTAGGATCATGGAAGAAGACAGAATTTCATATAATCACAGAACACAAATTGGAATGGGGATCTCCATTATCATCTGGTCCAGCCTTTGCTGTCAAAAGCCCAGTCTAGGCAAAGTGGTCCAGCATCCTGTCCAGATGAATCTTAGAAGTGTCCAGTGTTGACAAATCCACCCCTTCTCTGGGGAGATTGACCCAGTGGCTGATTGTTCTCATTGTGAAAAATTTTCTCCTGTGTCCAATTGGAATTTCCCCTGGAGTAACTTGTATCCATTACCCCTCTTTTTGACTCGTGATTCCTTGTAAAAAAGAGAGTCCTTACCTTCTTTATGGTCACCCTTCAAAAGCTTTACCATGTTGAAAAGGTCTCCCCTAAGCCTTATTTGCTAAAGGCTGAACAAACTCGGTTCCTATGACATACAAACCCAGCTCATATGACAGGCTTCACAATAGTTTGATCATCTTTCTGAATCTTCTCTGGACCCTCTTAACACATCCACATTTTGTATAGCAGGGACCAAAACTGTGCACAGAATTTCATGTGGGCCCTGACAAGCGCTGAGCAGTGTRGGACACTTTATCTCTGCTAGCGATGTCCTTTTTGATGCAGCCCAGCATCCCATTGGATCTTTGCTGCAGAGTCACTGGTCACTCATACGGAACTTATCATCTACCAGGACCCTCTCCACAGAGCTGCTTTCCAGCTGGGTGGTCCCATCCTGCGCTGTACTCCTGGATTATGTTTTCCCAAGTGTTGAACTTTATATTGTCCTTGCTGAACTTCACTGGGTTAGCCTACCTCTTCCAGACTATCTGGGTCTTCAGGGTGACTCTCTCTTCTGCAGTGCCCACTTCTCTGCTTGCGAATGTTCTGCAAAGCTCATCATCCACATCACTTATGAAGATATGAGACAGTTGGAACCAATATTGATCCTTGGGAGACCACCTTGTGGTGGTGACAGGTTTCCCATTTGCAAAGGAGCTGTTCTGTTAGTTGGTATCGAACAGACCTTGAAACTTCAGGAAAGGAAGATATTTCTAAAATTCTCATCAGTCATTCAGAAACAAAATAGTCACAGAAGATATCTATGCAACTTGTTTGAATAATAACTGCATTTCTTACCCTGAASCACCAAAAGATAGTAAGTACCTAAAACTGTAAGTAAGGAGTAAGAAAGGAGCAGAGGATGGGTTTGGGAATAAAGGATGGAGAGGATGGGATGAGAATTAAAGTGAAGATAGAATACCAGTTTCCAGTTCAGCTATCCCTTTTCAAACTGTTTACTCCTACAGACACGCTTTGAAGCCAGTCCAGTCTCCTGTGTCTTTTCTCTGCTGGTGGACAGATGATAGATTTGCCACTGTGCCCTCACACCAACTGCATCCAGCTGGTTCTCTTTCCAAATGACCTCCTAGCTGTGCCTATTTGTTGTGTATTTCTAGTCCCTTGATGTTCCATTTATTCAATCCTGTCATCTTCTCCTAATGTAAAGCTTGTGCTCTCCTGACAGGGGACGTCAGCATCAAAAATCCCTTTCTCTAAAGCATGACCAGTTGAATTTGTACTACAAATACCCTTGCAGATACAATAAATCCACTCTATTTGTTACCCTAATTTTTTATAATCATGTGGAATTTGAATATCGTTATTAAATATGAGATTTTATTAAGACTATTTATAACCAGCATAGTCAATAGTTCTRTGAAATAGTGTTCTGCTGGCTCTCACCACTAAATCTGTGTAGGTAGCAAAGACAAATATAACCCCAAATATAAAATTAATAATATAATTTCAGTAAGGATTTGCATACAGAGGATTGTATTGAAGAAGAATAATTATGAAGGGAAACTTCATTTTAAAAGTTCATGTCATCAGTGAATGAGGACTGTGAATCAGATGCACAGCATTCTCAGTCATGGTACTATTGAAAACTACAAATATTGAAAAACAATACCTGTTACATTACTTTTATGAGATCTGCGAGATTGCATGTATGGTACTGTTTAATTAGTGCATCCTTGTAGAAAAAGAAACACAATGATTAATGGAACATTCCATTTATCAAAAACTCATTCAAATGCATTTTAATAGTTTCTATTATGTTTTATGTTATTCAGGTTTTTATTCAATGGATGACTCACTGGATGGGTATATGCAAGAAGAATATCTGCATTTCACAGAAAGTGGAAGTATCAAATGAATAAGTGAATGTTCATGCAACTGTTCCATTTTGGTTAGAAAAGAAATAAATAACTTTGAATGCACCTTTAATAATATTCTCAGTCAAGTGTTAGGCATTATGAGGTCCTAAAGTAAAATATTTTCAAAAATTCTGTGTCCACACAGTAGCTAAAAGAGTAGTGAAGAGAGAATAAACATGGGAGGGGGGGGGAATATTAATTTCAGGTGAATATTTAGTGCAGTGAAAACAAACGATTTTATCAACATCTCAGATACATAAGGCAGATTCACAGGCAAAAACAGTTTGTTGAAAATGTAGTATCATGTTCAGCTGAGAATTTTTTATTTAAAATAGTATTATTAAATTGAAACTATGTTTGACTTGTCATTACATATTATATTACATATTCTAAATATATATCTTGAACTTCTCTCCTCATCTTGACTTCTGAAATTTCTGTAGATTTTTCTTTTGTTTGTTAGGTTATATTTCTACTGAAGTTAAGTTTTCCTTGTTCCCATCTGTGTTGTGGTTTAACCTCAGCTGGCAACTAAATCCCACACAGTCTCTTGCTCATTTCCTGGTGGGATTGGGGAAAGAACCAGAAGAGTAGAAGTGAGAAAACTTGTGGTTTGAGATAAAGACAAAAAAAAAAAAAAAAAAAAAAAAAAAAATAAAAAAAAACAAAAAAAAAAAAAAAAAAAGCTGCACAAACCAGCAAAGCAAAACAAGGAATTAATTTACCACCTCTCGTGGGCAGGCAGGTGTTCAGCCTCCTGAGAGAACAGTATCCATCATGCATAAGAGTAACTTTGGAAGACAAAATGCTATAACTCCAAAAGTGTCCTCCCCTCCCCTTTCTGTTTTTTCCCTTCAACTTTTGTTGCTGATCACAATATGGTGTGGCATGGGATATCCCCTGTTCAGTTGGGGTCAGCTGTCCTGGCTGTGTCCCATCTCAACCACATGTGCACACAGAGACTCCTCTCTGCAGGGATGGGGTGAGAGGCAGAAAGAACATAGACCCTGCACAAGCACTGCTGAGCGACAGCAAAAATATCCCTGTATTACTCACACTGTTCCCAGCACAAATACAAAACATAGCCACATGCTAGAAACAGTGAGGAAAGTTATCTCTAGCCCAGCCAAATCCAGCACACTCTGCACTGTTTATTTCCTACCAAATATCTTTATTTTTAGTTTGCTTCTCATTTATTATTTGTATAGTCTTGGAGTGTGTTCCCTCACATGCTCT
Source organism: Malurus melanocephalus (assembly GCF_030028575.1). Lineage (NCBI taxonomy): Eukaryota > Metazoa > Chordata > Aves > Passeriformes > Maluridae > Malurus > Malurus melanocephalus. Next base: position 5,385,939 of record NW_026623243.1, on the reverse strand, counting down.
TTCATTGGAGAACTGTGATCTGGTCACAATTGGTTCTGTCTCGTCAGTTGAAGTCTGTTTTTTCTTGAATCAGTGCTTGTTTGGCTGTTTGTTTTCTTATTCATTTGAATCTTTCTCCAGAAGCATTCCACAGACTGTCTGTTTAAAGGTAATTGAGGACCAGCATTTTGAAAAGGAGTCTTCCAGCCCAACAAGAAATTGGGCGCACTTTTTCACTGATGACTTCCCTCTGATGGCTTTTTAGTTGACAATTTTACTGTTCTTTGACACAGCATTTATTCACTGTCTTGATGTCAAAAAGCGTGCCAGTATCCTTTCCTGTTCTGCTTCAGGGAGAATCGGTGATCTGAAATATAAACAAAAAAATGTTCCACTTTCCCTTTGTCTTCCCAGGGCCCAAAGGAGAGAGCTGTCAGTGGGTCTGGGGGAGCTGCCTCAGAGGGACATATTTCTTTGGAGGCCAGTAGAGCCAGAAAAGGAAAATACTAGAGAGAGAAATTGGTTTCTGTAGGATTTCTGCTCCCCAAATCCTTCTGAGGCAAGGCAGAAGAAGCAGCAGAATTTGCACAGGATTGTTACAGGTCCCTGGAAAGTATTTGCATCTTAAAATGTAAGGCAAGATGCTGAAGAGAGCAGGTGGTGCTGTGCAGGAAGGATGATGGTCTCTATTCAGACAAGCATGATAGAGACAGTTTCTCAGAAGTCTCCATAGTGAGTATTGTTGAAAAGAGGCCATAACAGCATCTCATTCAAAATTTTTATATTTAGAGGAGATGGCAGAGCCTCTACTCTTGAATTTTACCACCATGGTAAGATAGTAACATAATGAATCATTTTTTTTTTTTTTGTTTACTCATTTCATGACCATTTATATAACAATTTCGTACACTTGTATAATGCAGCATCACTTTCCGGGAACACACACAACACCCCTTTCCTTCATTATAACTCTTAGTCTTAATACAGTATTTAGTATTGTACAGTAATAAGGAATTTTCCAATTTTCTTGTTCCCTTCAGGGAAGCATCATGCTTTTATCTTCCTCAGTATCTCACTCCTCAAAAGTAACTTAAGCTTTTAGGTGCCTATCTCTTTTCCAGTTCAAAAAGGCTGAAAGGTTAAATAGTTTATTTTAAAATATCTTTAATATTGTAAAATATGTCTCATATGCAAGTTTGTGTTCAAAATTAAAATTTTATTTAAATAGTGTGAAACKATGAGACAAGTTTCCAATTCGTTAGCTATATTCTTTTACATTGAGAATAGGTTCACCTCTCAAATTTGATTTCAGTAAAAGTGGTTTTTTCCTACCTATAGCTAATTTTATGTGTTTTCAAACTGTACAGTTAGAATAAATTACAAATATTTTTCAAGAATTCTTAGGAAAATATAAATAGGAAAAATGTTTCACAGATTCTRAGAACTACTGAAAGATGAAATATTTAAACAACATTTTCCTATTTTTAAGTAAGGGGAAGCCAAGGTGGTTCTGGTTTCTAGCGATATCTTCCAATAACTTTGTTTTATATTATTTGATCTATTAATGGTTTTGTTTYCACTGTTAACTTCTGCATAAAGGAATATTTGGAAAAGTGAAGGGAAAGAAATTAAAGGCATAAAGAAGTATGTAAAAGTTTGGCTGGTCAATGTAACATACCAGTCTTGGGCTGATGCTCTAGATTCATTTCACTGCTGTGAATAGGAATGTCTGAGCTGAGAAAACACCTAAAAGAGATAAATCAGAAAGGTTGCAACAGCCATGAAAATCTGAAAACACAATAATAATGAAACATCTCTGTGTTTCCTCTCAGATACCTTTGCCAGTGATTGTAAACCTGACTTAGCTAACAAATATTCATTGAAAAGAAAGACAAAACAAACAAGAAGTAAAAAGAATATCACTGCAGGCAACAAATTAAGTTTCTTGGTGACAAAATTGGCCTTGTAAGAAGAGCAAATGTACTAATGCAAGTTTCCTGGGCTGTTTCATCTATATTTCTAGGTAAGGAAAACGTGTGTGTTTGTATGTGTGTGTTAATAAACAACATCTTTTACATAGACAAAGAATATAATTTAATAAAAAATTTATAGCTGCTGTTATTATTTACAAATAACAAGATGTATATTAAAAAATAGATGGGAGCAGAGCATTTTCTACTTTTTAAAACCAGGTGACCATAAATATATAATTTTTTACATGGCCTACAACTCACATCTGGTTAGAATATGATGTTGCCACATATTTTGTCTACTCCAAATTCCAATTAATTTGCACCATAACAGATAATAATTGGYAGAAGCAATAATGACAGTAATAAGAATGGGTGATACGACTTTTAGATTGGTTCTGGATTACTACAGTGGTTTAAAAAGACTGAGTGATTAAATGTCACCAAACCCAGGCAACATCTGCAATAGTTTAATTACTTGAAAAAGAGAGTGAAATATTCATGGCCATTACAGTAAGCATGGAAAATGGCTCACCAAGTGGCAAGATGAGGCTGTTGCCAGATCTGTCCATTTTGCCACCACCCTGAATACCACCACACCCATTTGTCTTACTGGACCACCTGGCCTGTGTAGTTTTTTTGGTTTTTTTTTTTTGTTTTTTTTTTTTACAGTGCAGAGAATCCTAGATCATTGATTACTAAACAGGTTAATAGAATGAAACACAGTGAGCATCCAGCAGGGAACATTGACATCTTCTCTTCTTTCAAAGGCGTAAGAATATTTAATGTAAAAATGTCTATAAAATAATAATAAAGAGTTCCTAATGTGCTTTTTAAGCACATAAATATTGTATAATTAATTTAAGTTGGACATTCTTTTCTAAGAAAAAAAAGACTTAATAGCAGTAGACAATAGTTTGTCCATTTTTTTTTTTTATTTTTAGAGTTCTCAGGTCTCTGTTACACAGCAAGGGTAAAGGAGAATTTTGATGTTATCAGCTTTTATTTTTTAAGCCTATTGTTTTTGTCATCTTTCCTGACACCACTATGTAATCTGCTGCTGTGCCAATGTTGGTGTGACAATTCCAAATAAATGTACTGTAAACAAAAGAAATTGGTTTCCTAACAAAAGGATCCATGTGAATTCTTTCTGAAGAGCTTCATCTCCCAGTCAAGTTTCCTTCAAAGTAGCAAACCATCTGTGAGAGAGAAAATAAAACGTAAGAGATTCAAACAGTGARAAGAAATAATGAATGGTTTCGATAGAATGCAGCAGGGAGTTCAAGTGTTTATATCCCAAGGTACTGAACTGTATCCAAAGTGATGAATTTACATCTGTTTGTAAATACCAGACAYATTAATATTTTCATTAAGGATAACAAAAATGGTCAATTATAAAACAAAAGAGAAGAACAAAATGAGAGAACAAATATTTCATTTTTTGGTTTAACCTACCATTTCAAATCTCTTTCTTCTTTACCTGACCCCTTCATGTTAATCTACTCTTCAGTTTCACAGACATCCCAGTGTACAACATTTCTGAAGATATTTTATAACTGTAAAATTAACATTTTTTTAAAAAAGTTCAAAAATAGTGCTAGATTAAATAAGTCTACCAGGATAAATGTGTCTTGGTTTGAAAGACAGGTGTTTTGCCAATAAAGGCAGGGACCCCCCTTTGGAGTGGTGGATATGACCCCCCCCCCCCTTCCCTCTGACTTATTATAGCTTTGGAAAAAAATCACGGGCTTCCTGGCAAGAATATGGGGGAAAGGGAATAACAGTTTTATTAATATGTATAACAAAGTGAAAATAAGTAATAACAACAATAGCAGCAACCAGCCCAGCCACAAACCCAGTGACAGCCTCACACAGAGATGCTCACCTGATTCCCCGGTGACTGCAGGAGCACTGTGGCGCAGGTTCCGGCTGGCTCAGATCGAGGCAGAAGATCACAGTGCAGCAAAAACAGGAATCAAAGAGCAGTCGAGCTCTGCTCCACAGGTAGCAAGCCAACCACCCCTCTGAGCCAAGCAGGGCAGTATATATAGTTACCCGCCACCACCACACCCACACACACCCCCTCCCAGTACTTAGCAAGGTCRTTTGGGTGGGGTGTAGGTCCTATTGTCTTTACTAATCGCCCTGCCATCAAAAGGATGACCTGGCAATCAGTGTATCCCAGCAACAAAAATGGGAAAGAAAAATTCCCACGAAAGGAAACAAAAGAAGATCCCATAAACCAAAACAAAGTGAAATAATGCCAGGAAACTAACTGATATTAATATCTCTTGGAAATAAAATATTATGTAATGTTCAAAGGGAGGAATAATGACATGCTGAATTAAGAGGTTCTTTGTAGAATGACGGTCCAAGGTGAGACCTAAAACTATTATTAAATATTTGGGTTTCAAATTTCGTTTTTGCAGATCACTTGGTTAGATTGCAAATTTATTGCCTAGATATATGATTTAAAATATTCCAGGAAAGACAGAACAGAGAAAGATTGTAGCAAGGCATACCCATGCAAAAAATCTTGTAGGCACTTTCTTTCCAGATGGTACATCTGCTTGCRCCTTCTATGAGGTGTATTTTAATTWACTATTTRTAAAAATATTTATGTCATTATGTTTTTTAATAATCTCTCTTATAAAATCAATAGTCCCTATAAACTGATATAATCTTAAAGAGAATAGTATTAGTATTTGTGAAAGTCCTCTGGGTAACTGTTGGATCTATACACAGCAGCAGTACCAAAAAAGGAACACTGACACAATCCCTAACAATGCATTACCAAACTCTGTCTGCTATTATGGAGGGCCAGAGCAGATCCCTATTTCTAAYTACTTACTACTAAATTCTAAATACTTATCTTTCCATTGAAGGCTGCCAGTGATGTTTTAGTACATTTTTGTGCAACAGGAAATCCTATCTAGAAGCAACTAAAATAGACCATTTATTCATTTCTTATAAGGCAGCAARCACTCATCAGGCAGTATTGACTGTGAGACATTGCTGAATTGGGTTAGATTAAGACGGTCAAATTAAAGATGAAAGGCTCTGCACCACCAATGAATTATGTTTAGCCTTCTTTCATAATGTTACTATGAAAGTTTTAAAATCATTGTGTTATTTTCTGAATATATGTTATTCTCCTGGGTTTAAGACTTAGTGAATGACAGAGGCTGACACTGATCATTATTTCTTCACTCATAATGTAGATATCAGCAGAGATATGGTGGAAAATGAAGATCATAAAAATTTAAAGTTGGCATAGGTGTTTTTCTACATAGGGACTTTATTTCTGATCTTTGTGCCTGAAAGTCATTACAGAGACAGGACATGTCAAGAAATTTTGACAAGATGAGGGGGATCATTTGAGAACATTATATTATCCAAATAAAATTTAGAATTTAAAAAGATAACGATAAAGATCATCATATCTTCCATATTAAAAAAGACTGTTTCTACATGGAGTTTAACAAAACTATGTAATAARTAAAACATGAGCATATTGCAGAGCATTTTTAGAAACATTCTAGAACAGTAGGTGCATATGATTAAATGAATGCTATYTATATTTTCAGTAATATTTGTCATTAATAATATCTTATTTGGGAAAAATAATTTTTAAAGCCATGATGRGTATAGTTCTTTAAAAGATAAATGGTGTTAACTGATAAATGCTGAGTTCTCCATTATATACTACACACTTCTTAAATTTACTATGCTAAGAGATACTCTACATATTTTGGTTGAGAACACCTGTGAAAATGGACTTACTACTGAATAACTGCTTCTTCAATAATTAGGTTTTTACATTAAAAGTTACATATTTCACTTCCYTTATGTATTTTTGTAGTAATATAGGGACAGGAAAATAAGTCTAGGAGAAGTGTCATATCAAAATATTTTTTAATTCTATTTTTAATTGATTTTGAGTTTCAAAGCTGAGAGGTTCTTCCAAKATGACATACTTATACTTTACAGTCATCCATATTATATATAAGGCTGTCATAAAACTTCATAGGACAATCAAAGGTTCTTACAAATTATTTAGTGAAACATACTGTTTCTGTCWTGATAAAAAAGTTTTGAATTATACCACCGGTGTAATAAGGATTCAAGGTGAAATCTTTGAACCTCTAAAAAACTTTCTTTCTGTCTGCAGTTGCATTTATACATAAAACTAACTCATGGAATGAAATTATTCTAAATTATCCTTAATCTATTAAAGTTAATGATTTAATCACAATCATAATTATTGCAATTATTATAATATTGTCATATTAATCCAAATAATTGGAAGTCATTATTACTGTCATGTGTTGCATTTYCAATATTGCAATTCCTCTTTGTTCTAATTATACAAAAACATCAGCAAAATGTAGAAACTTCACATTAGTCTAAGTATTACAATATTGCAGTGATCTATTTAAATTTTATAGCTAATGTATCTTATTAGGGGGATATTTCACAAATTTTTAGTTTTATAAATAACAATCTTTTGATATGCTTRTGGTTGCAATTTTTCTTTCTTCATAAAGAACTTTGTTTTGGGATTTTGTTTTAATTTAAAASAGAAACTATAAAATATCTATCAAAAAGTGATTTGAATTTTATTTCTTTTACCTCTGGGTAGTTTACAATTATCTATATGCATGATATTTCATTATGGAAGTGTTTTTATTAGTGTATTCTAATGTTGAAGTTGAGGGGAAAAAGGCAAAACAATTACGTTTTATTGATAGAAGGTTCCTAGAAAGCTGCCAACAATGAAAGATTATGCAGAGACTTTGCTCTTGCCAGCAACATATGACCTTGTTTTTTTGTATTTCAGCATTTATAATTAAAATACCTCCAAAAGAGAACACAATTTAATGATATTGCAGATGTACCTGTCTAAAGTAGTCATAAACCTTCCCAAACATACATCTTAAATAGGAAGATGTTTTGTGCTATGATCTTCAGTATCAAAGGAATATAATATGATAAAGGACTATAATATAATAAAGGAATATTAAAGAAATATAATATAATAAAGGAAGTAAAAGTTAAATTTTTATTTTAAAAACTTTTAGCTACATTTTGGAGATAAGAAGATGTTATCCAGGGCCAAACTGTGTCCTGTTTTCAAAATGRGCTGTAACAGATACTTAAGGATAGGCAAAAAATAAATGTGTTAAGATTTACTTTTACATTTATTATCTCCAAGTTCTTTTGAAATTGGAAAATTTAACTGCAAAAAACCAGGAAGGAAAATTTACTTTTCCGTTTCAATCATTACKTAGTGTCTCCAAGTTAAATCTGTCATTTCTTTCCGCCTTTCAGGTTGRTGACTCTTTTACACTATTTGGTTTATGTAGATATGAGTTACTTCAGATTCAGCTAAAGATGAACCTCATGCCCTGAAAAAGAAAGATGGTAGGACAACATATGACAGTGGAACTCTTTGCAAATAATTGCCGTCTACAGTAAAAGGGAAAATTAAAGTAAGTCACAGTGATATATATTATATTATCTGTAATCACTTAGGGATCATTGTTGATTGTTAATAACATCTTCTCGCTGAAAATTAAGGTTAAAAATAGGTAAATAAAAATTCAAAAATTAAAAGAAAAACTATTTTCATTTTGAAAAATTAGACAGATTACTACTGATAAGATTCAATGAAGTGATGGTGCAGCATGACTTAGGCTGAGAGGTTATCAAAACTGAGCACAATCCTCAAAGTTGAAGGTWGCACTAAAAGAAAAGTAGAAATCAGTGTGATAAAAGAAGTGTGACATTCTATTTACAAAGACAATAAAAGCTTAATGAATATTGCTAAAAATATAAGGAAGATTAAAAATGAGATTTTTGGCCTTTTTACCTCATGCATGAGAAAAGGGAAGAGGAAGGTAAATGAGAGAGACAAAATCCTTTGAAGGACAGTAAAAAAAACTGCCTCTAATAAGGTTGAAGATATTACTATATTCAGGAAATGTGAAATGCCTTTCTCTTGACATGTCTCCCTGCAGACATGTCTTGACAGACATAAAACAACAAATAATTTTCCCTTTTTTCAACTGCTGTTCAAAAATGTCCCAGTACAGATATTTTGACAGAACATTGCTCATTTTCTAGTTTTGAAYATGAAGTTGTTTTTCTGTTAAGGTGTGGTGATTTTTATGTTGCTGAAAACAAAATCCTTTCAAAATCAAGGCAGAAAGATACCCTTTACCTTTTGTGAACATCATGAAGAAGAAACATAWGCTAAGAAATTTGAGGGAGTTAGATTATAAATTTTATGCATATATATATATATATACATATACATATATATATACATTCATATATATATCTTTCCAGCATTACAAGCAGAAAAATGAATATAGTTTAAAATAAATAAAGTCAATTTTTTCTTGTAATAACAGGATATGATGAAGTCTAAATTTTCATAAAATGAAACAATAGTATTTGGTGATTTTTCAAATAAAATCCTTATACAGCTGATTTAAATAAAACTGTTTAAAAGTGATTGAGAAAAAAACTGAAAAAACTAAGAGAGAAATGTTTGCACTAGAGGGATTGCCAAGACACATTTTTTCAGAGCAGTCATGAATCTTTATGGCTAATTCTGCAGGGATTTTTCAGACAGCAGTTAGATAACAGGTTGTTTCCTTTGTGATACTGATGATATCAGTTCACATTTTTTCYAGGTCTGTGTGAGGTTTGGTTCTCCAAAGATGTAAAGCTTGTGGAAGTGGTCATTGCTTACAAACAKGGTGCAGACAAGTTGAAAACTCTTGAGCTGACTTACATCCTACTGACTTCAAATGCATAATTTGCTTTGAATGTTAAATCAGTGCAGAGTTATCTCAAATGGCTGTTTCTGCTAGAGAGAAAAGTAATATTTTATCATGCTTGTATTTTGGCAAGTATTTAAYGGGTATTAAGGTGGTGGAAAGAAATACATCCTATGCCCAATATTTAATTGTAATAACTCCAGTTAAACAAATCAGAATTTTAAAATATCAAACTGTGATAGTAGAAGTGTTGTATAAACACTGGTGAGRTCACATCACAGGTCTGAGGCTCCACATCTGTTTGCTGGCGTGGCCCACTGAGCTAACAGCCGTGGACAAAAGTGGTTCAGAAACCTGCTCAAAGAGATTGGGGCTGCTGCTGCCCTCCTATTTCACTTTGATCTGTTCAGTTCTGGGTGTTTCACTTGGTTTTGTTGCTCCATGTAGTTCCCTCTCGTTTGAACTTTGCTCCTGCAAATGAGCTACAGCTTCTACATCTGGAGATAATGTTAATCTCTGCATCTGAATTGTCACCAAAAACACAGTTTGTGACTGCATTTTGCCCCAAGTAGGCTGCAGGTGATGGAGTTTCTGTGTTCATTACTGCTGCCACTGATGACTACTCAGATCCACTTACACAGAGGAGGGAGAGTGGAGAAAAAGCATTTCCAAATATCAGTCAGCTCCCTTGGGTCCCTTTGCAGACAGCAGGAAGAATGTTGCTCCACTAACAATGTGGTTCAGAAAACGTAAAGCTCAGTTGCTCTTTTATCTTGCCTTGAAGGAATATATGTCTCTCTAGTGGATGAAAGAATTGAGAGAAACTAATTGAGATTAGTTTAGGTTAAAGTTAGTGATAATCAATGCCAAATACAATAACCATTTTAAAATGGAATTCACAAAATCTACTAAGATGTAATTTCTGGAATGTTCCTTTTCCTCACTGTCTTTTGGTGTGAGTGAAGCAGGCTTACCAGGAAACCTAACTATTTTCTTGCTACCATAGAATGGTTTTGGTTGGAGGGGGGTGTTAAGTCATCTAATTCCAACCAAGCTACCACAGGCAATGATGCCGTCCCCTATGTCAGGCTGATCAGGGAAATGCTATTTAAATGATTCTTTGAAATTACTGATGTATTTGCTCAAAACAAGGATTCAGAATTCACCCCAGTTTTAATTTCTTTGGTTTTTTTTTGTTTTGTTTTGTTTTGTTTTGTTTTGTTTTTTTTTAAATAAAAGTATTCATGTATGATATAATATAATCAAAATTAATTTTAAGCATGTAGGATCAATATTATAATTTTAATTTAACGTTTTCCTTTAAATAAACAAGTTTTTATTTAGATTTGTGGCTCATTAATGATCTGAGAGGCATCGGTCTTGAATTCCTGAAGGTCACTCTGATTAACAAAATTCTAAGCTTGAAGGAAAGTCAGTTCATTGCAAGTAAATCCATCGATCTGCCATGGCAAGTTASAGAACAGTTTAGGGAAGGTTTTTAGGTTGAATTCCTGGGTTTCGTCCTCTGATCAGAGATTTTTCTGCAGTCTGTCTTCCAACCAGCTGTCACACAGCCAGTAGTGCATTACAGCGGCTTTTAGGCTGTGATAACTTCTGTGCATGGCTACAGATGGGTGATGAATGTTTGCTGGCACAAACTCCAGATGATTATGTATTAAAAAAGATAATGAYAATTATCAAAGCATTTGGGAGCTCTTCTTTCTCCTTCACTTGCCAGAGGATTAAAGACAGTTCCTGATCACTGTTACTATGAGGTGCCAGGTGGAGAATTCTCTCTTCTATAATTTACAGTTGTTTCTTAGGGGTTTTCTTCATTACCTCTAACTTAAAATATTACTTCGTAGYATTCTATATCCTAAAATTGATACTTCCTCCATTATGTCTGAGATGGTGTTACTTAATGCAGGAATGTTTTGACACAGGTTAAAACTCAGAACCAAATTAGTGTTCTTCAGCTATGTATATTCCATCATAACATTTTCCTGTAAAAGCAAAGAATCACTGGTTGAACTACAATGAAGCCTGAACAGCATATCTTCATCAAGGTTAACAGCTCTAAAGTCCTTGAGTAATAGCGCTCAACAATCTCAGGCTCTCAATTCTGAAAAGTAATTGTAAGATGTTTTTTTTTTTACATGAAACATCAGTGTCTTTTTTACTTGCCCTATAGAAATTTCATTTGTGACACTTACAAACGTATAGCTTTGAAGTTATGTATCTGTTTAGAAAAAGTATTCAACATCTCTAAATGTTTACAAAACATTCATTTTAACATGTATGTACATTTCATATTCTAAAGTATTTTGTTTCTTAGGTGAAAGTTCACCTTATTGTGAATACTAAAGGTAGGATTTTTATTACTTTTTATGTGGAAGTGATATATCAAATTTGTCTTGGCTATCGATCTTGTCTCCCTGGATGGCAATATAAGGAATCTCCAACAAGGCAATTCATGTCTATTTCAGTGTGAGGTAAATCAACCCACATATTAATTAATTGTACAGTCAGATTGTATTCCCAATTTCTAGTTTTAGTAAAGAAGAGATTTATCCTAGCAAGTGAGACATTTGGGAAAGATAAATCCTGTGAAAGTTTTACTAGTGAATGGTAGATTAAGGGTTTGGCTTTTTTTCTCTTGCCTRTCAAGATTCTTTCTTCAGTGTTTCAGAAGTGAAAATGAGGATCTCAAAAATATCTTGCCTGGTTTTTTTTAACAATTTCTTATAATTTTAAAGACAGCATGACCCAAAAGGTACACATATGTCTGATTTCCTTCTTTAATGAATAGTTCTAGAAGATCACAATGAGCAATATAATGATGTTTTGACACAGAAATCTATGCCCTTTTGAGAACATTAAAGCAATGGATTTAAAAGAAAAGTTCCTTAGGATGATAATGGAACTGAGTGATTGTCTTACCAACCTATCAAACAATGCCAGACAGTTCATTGAAAATATTGAATTAACTAGAATACAGACACCACATTTATATTTTTTCTTTTATTATCAGGTARAGCAGAGGGAATTTTGCCTCTACTCCTTTGGCAGCAGGAAACAACAGTATACTACTGACCCTTTTTCGTGTGCATTTTTTAAAATTTTCTATTCAAATTCATTTCAATGAAAACTCATAGACAGATCTAATTTTATCTCCTCCACTCTTCTTATTTGTAATACCCTAATAGATTAAAGTTTTCACTCACTGATTTATGAAACACAATAGTAAGAGGTGTAAGAAAAACCCCGACATCCCAAAAAAAAAGATGAAAAAAAAAAAAAAACCCTTGCCAGATTTACTTTGATAATTTTCAAAGAATATTGCAAAGAAATCTGACACTCCTGTTCACAAGTAAATGTATCTACTGGGTATGGTTTTTCTCAATGAACTCCCTATCAGCACAGAGTCTTTTTTCATAAGGTGGAATTTATAAATAAATACATTTAGATCTTAACTAGTTAAATATTGTTACTAGATAAGGTATTTGACCATTACTTTAGTTAGCAGTTTAAATTATGTTTTCCACATTGTTTTTCACTAGAGACTATGCTGAGGTATCCATTTTTTACTGAAAGATTTATTACAATAGAAAAAAATTCAAATGTATCAAGAGCCTAATCTTTTGACTACAAATCTATGTTTTGATTGATTATAGCTGTTGGAGAAATGTGTAAAAATTTATTTTTGACTTGTTGTAAGACAGCAAGTTATTTTTCAATGTGTCATGTACACAAATAGAAGAAGTGACAGCAGCTTTAAACTCGTGTGTGCTTTTTTAGTTCAGGTTTTTATCTCAGTTATAGGTGGTCTTGAAAACAGAAAAAGGTTAATTTTGTCTGCAGCACTTTTAAACAATTATTCCAACAGTACTTGAATCAATCTGTTAACTCGGTAAGCATAGAATACTTTCGAGATCATCCAGAAAATGTAGGCAGCCCAGTAGTTATCATTAGCTAGACATTGTCTTGCGCATTCTGAAATTCATCTGATGACACTTTTACTATTCACTGTCATGAAAAATGTCTTTTCAGTGAGTTATTGTGGGAGGGCTGTAACAAAATGTTATCCATTGTCATTTAGCAGTATGATTGAGGACTCAAGAAMAAAGTTAGGCCCTGAATATATTTGTCTGTTGTCATAACTCTATACAGACTTCTTCAAGGCCATTCCAATTTCAGTTTTATTTACCTTGTTCTTAGATAATGTTTGAAAGCATCGAACACTTGACTGAATGCCAGGACAATCTTTCAGATAAACCAGTTTACATATCTTGCTTATTCTTTGTGTATTCCTTTGTGAGTCCATAATCATTATTATGATCAGGTTTCATGTTTGACATATGTTATGACACAATAATGTACATTATGAACATGTTGCACATTAACCTTAATGGCCCTGGGTCTACTATGCTAACTGATGACATTAGGCAGATGAAGTGCCAAGATAACACCATCGAAAAGACAACAGGATAACATCTTACTTTAATAGCATTTTAATTGATGCTTCATTATGTAATAGAATTGTGCATAGTGCCCAGTGGAAGTGTAATGCTCCCTCAAACCAAGGCTATTCAAATTTGCTACCACAGAGTATGTGTTAAACTCTATTTTCAGCCTCCTGCTGCTGCCATTGGTAGAAAAGTGGTATTGAGAATAATCCCAGGTATAATGGCACTAAGTGAGCATTATCCCCTTTGAAGAGTCAAAAGCTAAAGTCAAAATTGTCCCAAAGTTCAGCGTGCAAACATTGAAGCTACATAATTATTTTTCTTGAATGCTTCAGTTTATACAATGTGACACTTTGAGGTGTCATAAAATGAATGGGACTTTATGTGCACCAAATATTAGTGAATTATACATTTCTCTGCAGTATATTAAAAACAAACAAATGAAAAAGCCCAAGCCTTGAGCAGCTGTGTAGGTAAAAATCACATAATTTTGCAATTCCCCCACTCTCTCTAACTGGAAGGAGAGTATTTATTTTCAAAGGGAAAAAATTTATTTTGAGAATAAATTCCACTTACAATGCTGTATGTACTGTATGACTTCTACTGTCAGGTTTTTTACTTGGCAGAAAAAAAGGATATGCATAAAACAATAGAGAGATCTATTAGAGTAATTTAATAGATTATAAACTATCATAAAATGTATCTGTATCAGTATCATAAGCAATGCTCATTTGGTTCTATTAAGTACTGAAGTCTGCCAAAAACAATTGGTGTCATCTGTCAGGCAACTTCAATGGGCTTMAACATTAATAGATTCCATGTCCAGAAAAGACCAGGAATTATTTTATTCTGACCTGTTTGTTGCAGACCATGTTGCCAGCACATTCCCTTCATTGTGCTCATAATGAATTCCTGAAATTTTTAAATCTTTCAAACAGGCAATTATTTCTCCATTAAAGAAAATGAATGATAGATCATCCATTCTCATAGACTAATCACCCCATAACTGTTAAAAGTTAGCATTTTACTTTTAATTTAAATTTGTTTGCCTTTAGTCTCTTGTCACAGTCTCTGGATTTCACCTGTTACATCATGGTGGTGCACCTCATCAAGCAGATCTAAACCAATTACCATGTATTTTTCAGAATCTACGTTATGATTTTTGTCATGATATCCTGCAGAAATCAATAGTTTCTCTTATGTTTTAAGTGCAGTTTATAAAATTTGGTCTTAAACAATTTCTAGCTCCTATCATAGTAATACAAATGTATTATGTATTTGTTCCCTATACCATGGTAGGGAAATTTGTTAGATTTGTATGTTGAGCTCTGCATGATCTTTGCTTTATCTGTTGCGTAATATTTATATATATATATATACTGCTACTAATAATTTATTATTAAAATATTGATGTGAATGATGCAGAAAATCTTCATCCTGTTTTTCAAGGGGATGACAGGTAGAGTTGAACTAGAGTAGTATTGGTATCTTTCTTCTAAAAAGATTTAGTCAAGCAGGCAGACACAATGAGCTATATAGGTTCTGCACTCTTTTCTAGTACACTRTCATTCTTTTTACTATGGAATTTCAACACATTTCATTTCTAAATAAAAGCTTGTTACTGCCTTAAATTCATGAAATACAAATCGATATAATACTGCTTATAATGTCTGTGCATTTTTGTAAATCAACAAATCTTCTATTAATTAACCAGTGATTAAAGTCAGCTTGTGAAAATTAATCACAGCCTGGAAAAGTCATTTGTCCTTGTGTGCTTCATTAAGATAGTGTTTGCCCTTCAGGCAAGAAAGCAGCAAGTAAATGCCAAAGAATGAGCTGATTAAACCAGAGCTGCAGTGAGCTGTTTGCCAGAGACTCGAGCTCCTAYAAACATGCCCATGTCTAACTAAAAAGCTTTCTGCGGTTTGCCTCTTGGAGAGGGCATAAAATAGTAAATGAGAATTCCTCTAGATCCCCTAAACATTTCAATATAATCCACAGAATAAACAGTTTGTACTGTGCAAGACACAATAGTAAGGTATCAAAGTGTTTTCAAACTGGAAAGTTGTAAAGCATTCCAAGGGTGTGCAGACCATCTGTCAAAGTAAAATTTCACAATAAAGTGAGCATCTTTTTTCATTTCAATCTAATTTCATAATACCAGAACCTTGATTAAAGTACAAGACAYTGATTTTTGATTCACACCTACAATACTCTATCCCAGAATATAAATATTATTGAATATATTTGATTGAAGGAGTTAATCTGAGWGTGATTGCATTCAATAGAGAGGAGAGCTAAAGCCCTAAGATMATGAACTACTGCTTCCTAGGCAGAGAGCAGTCCATACGAGCTGTTTCATAAGAGAAAGAGATGAAAAAAAGTGCAAGGAATTACTACAAATTTTTAGAAGTGCAAGGAATAATTAGGAAAACTATTAGAAAAAGGCCTAAACCATGTAAAATATGAATTGTCTTTAACAGAATCAATTCTATTTCTTTGCGTGTTTAGAAAAATMAATGTGCTTGATAGTGAATAAAGGACATAGCTTGATATGCTTTGAGCATCTTGAAAATTAATTAGGAAAATAAAATTTCCATCCCAGAATACTGTCAGAGACTCTCCCCCCCACCACCTACCCCCACCTCCTTTCTCTTAATAAGAAATGAAATCAGGTATACTGTCAAAAGCCACATTCCTGAATCCTAGTTTAGCTTATGTAGAATTTTGTTGTCTTTCCCTACACTGGGACRCTACTCCTACAAATACCTGGAGGTATGTTAGACACCTTAGAGCAATCATTTCAACAATCTCAAATTCCTTTTATTTCCCATGCCCTTCACAGTGTGCCATGTCATTCTCATGTCCTCACTAATTCCTTTAACCTAACAGGTGTTTATTTTCCTCTCCTTGGACTCCAGCTGCTCCTGTCCACTCTCATATTGTGTTTCCTCTCCCGTGTTCTGTGGTTCACACTGAGGTTTCACTCTYGTGGTTCACACTCATCTGTCCTGCCCTGACTGCTGAGCTGGGCTGGATTTCTTTGCTATGATTGATTGATACAAATGGTACAAAACAAGAGCTTTTGTGTGCTTTGACTTTCTCTCATGAGGAATATTAGCAGAATACGTTCCCTAGACATATTGTCAACTCTCACTTAAATGGTAAAAATTTTGCATTTTTGATATTTCTGTTCTGCATTCAATTTTTTACTGCTTTCTATAAATCTGCATATTATCYGACAGTATAGAGGTTATGATTGCAGTTTTCATTTGATTCTTTAATCCCAAATACTATTTTTTTAATCCCAAAATGAGGACACGGAACTTCCACATTGGAGCAATATAATTTTAAATAACATTGACATTCACAAGTAGAAAAAAAAATGTAATGTGATTAATTTTCTAAAAATCACATGCATCTAAGACACCTGAATGGTCACTTTTTAGAAGATGAATCTAAAGAAATGGATGGGAAAATAAAGAGCAGAAACCCAGGTTGAMTATTTTTATTGTGGGGCTAACATATTAAACATTCCTCTAAGCRTTTTAGTTTATCGAAACTAACAGAACTGAGGGTGTTATTTAATTCATAGAAACAAGTTGTATCTTTTATTCCCATTTTGTAAAGCTAGCTAAGCTGTAAATTTTMTATTTAATCCTTGAAGGTAAATAAAAAGCTTGTTCTAGTTGGATAATTAATTGTTTAATGAATTTCAGCTTTAAATAAAGTGACTTCTGCCCTTTTCCCATGCACCTGCTCAAGAAAGCAAGAAAACAAAGGGGAGTGAATAATAGTTTATTGTTATGATGTTGCATTATTTATTATGTTTTCCAATTAATTTTTAAGCAACTTAGATGTTTTTAAAATTTATATCAATTATTGCTTCTGCATTTTCATTTCAATTTATTAGAATTAATAAAATCTCGCTCCAAGATTTTAAGTCTGCAGCAGYACTACGAGATCTGCCAAATCTCACTGAAACGTAAAGGAATGTCCTAAGGAATAGGGGTTACCCTGCACAGATACATTGAAKGATTGGGATTGGGACATTATCTGAGATTTAAATTTCTGGGTATATTATTTGCTTGTTGTTAGAATTACCAATCAATTCAGAAACAGTTTAAATCACAAATGAACATGATGTTACCATAAGAAGGACAATGTGTCCCCATCCTCCCTTTTAATGGAAATAAAAGCATGAGAGACTACAGAAAAAAGGCCTAATAAAAAAGGCTGGTAGAGATTGCTTCTCTTCTTCCCTCTTTAYACTCTTACCATGTTTTTCTGATTGATGGATTCAATCTCTGGTGGGGTCCAGAACTGTCCTTGTAGCTGTCTTTCCCATCTGTCACCTTTACAAGCACACTGCTACACTAAGTTTCTSTGCCTATAGATTTGCTTTGGTTTCAGTAAAGCAGTGCTTATTTAATAATAGATCATGGATTGTAGGCAATTTAATAATGGGAATGTTCCAAAGATGCAAAGACATAACTATGGGACCTGTGGGGTACTTATAAAGGAAAATTATTTAAAGTGGATAAAAGGCAACGGGGAAAGCCAGGAATCCTCTAGGTTATGATGTAGTGAATGTAACAATCACTTAAATCCTTGGGGATATGGAGTAGCATTTGACAGATCAAAAGGACTTCTGAATGCTGGAGTTATTAATATTTATTTTCATTGTTTGKGACCTTGAGTTTTCACTTTTGTTTTTGTTTATCTTTGTTGAAGTATAACAGATCTACCTTTTATTGGAGGGGGAAAACAAGAAACCTGTTTTCAGCTATATGAGGAAAAAGCAATCAAAAATAATTCAGTCATCCATTGCCTAATGCATCCAGCCACTGATGGYAATAGAGATCCTGGAAGAGATATGACACTCTTGTGATATGGCACATGACAGACTATGCTATTAATAGTTTGATTTTAACCCAAATACAGATAAYGCTAAAATGGTAATGATTTGCCAAATGAAATATCAAACTAACTGCTTTAGTCTAAAAGAAAGAACTGTAGAGAATGAGAAAGCTGTGAATTCAGGTGACAGGGTAGACTTTCACACYGTAGGTTAACAACTACTTGTTACTTCTAAACCAAACAAACACAAAAATAAACATAGATGACAGACTGACAAAGGCAGGAAATAAGAGGAGAGCAAGAAAGTGTCTTGGAATTAATGGAAACTTCATGCATTTATCCTGACATACCATGATTCCAGCCTTCTTTAGGTGTTTCTGCACCAATAAAACTTTTGTTCAATAAAGACATGCCATCTACAATATTTTTAAAAATTAACAAATTGCTTCCAAATTATTCAWTTTTTTACGGAAATCAAGTTTTAGCAATAATGCAGATAGTACTAGAAAGCTTATACCTAAACTTCAGAAGAGTTAGAAAGAAAACATAATAACTGTCAGTGTACCAGAAAAAAAAAATTATGACATTTGAAATGCTCATATTGTTTAGCCATCAATTCTTGTAGTAACTAAAAATAGATATGTCAGAGTGCAACAGGTTTTTAAATGAAGTTGAGAAGGCAGAAGGTAAGTATCCATCTTCTCCTCATTTTCCCAGTTATAGATCTGCAAAATCAGGATATTTTTAGTTCCTTTTTGGCAAGTTAGAAGGAAGAAAACAGTCTGAGAAAGCATCAGAGTCAGCAGAATTTACAACACACACAAGCACCATGAGAAAGTGGTAAATGCAGAGATCCCTTCTGTACCTCTGTGAGTACTGAGGGTACCCATCTGTCAACCTGACTGACTGTCCTGGGGGGTTTGTTTCTTACTAAGGGCTCACACCTGGGATGTCCCCTTTCATAAACTCACAAAATCACAGAATCCCCTGGGCTGGAAGGCACCTTAAAGATCATCTAGTTCCAACTCCCCTGCCATGGGCAGACAGAGACACCTTTCAATAGCTCAGGTTACTCAGAGCCCCATCCAATCTGGCCTTGAACACTTCCAGGGACAGGGCATCACAGCTTCTTTGGGAAACCTGTTCCAGTAGCTCACCAACCTCACARTGAAGAATTTTTTCCTGTTATCTAATCCAAACCTATGCTCTTGCAGTCTGAAGACATTTCCCTTTCTCCTGTAAGGGAATGCTCTTGTAAATAATTTCTTTCTTTTTGTAGGTTCCCTTCAGGTACTGGAAGACCACAACGATGTATCCCTGGAACATTCTCCTCTACAAGCTGAGCAGTTTCAACTCTCTCAGACTGTCTTCACGAGAGAGACGCTTCAGCCCTCTGATTATCTCCCCAGCTCTTCTCTGGGGTTGCCCCAACAGGTCKATATCCTTCTCATGTTGGGGTCTCCAGACCTGGGTGCAGCGCTCCAGGTGGGGTGTCATGAGAGTAGAGGGGAGAACCACCTCCCTTACCCTGCTGGCCATGTTTCTTTTGGCACAGCACTGGATAAAATTGGCTTTCTGGGCTTCAAGTGCACATTGCTGCCCTTCCATTTGCAGCTAAAGTGTAAGGAAAGAGGATAATGAAAATAAAGGCAACTTTCTGATCATTTCAAGGGTCACTTCATTGCAGTATAAAGTACATGTTTGCTATATAGTTACCTGAAAATTGCACTTCATTTTTTATCAAATCTTACAGCTTATTCAGGAGTTGTACTTGCTGCAGTATGGCATAAATCCTGTCATGCAGTCTTATATGTCAAACACAGCAAGAGCTAATCAAAGAGAATGAGTTTGACACCTGGAAAGGAGCTGTGAAAGTGGAATAAAAGCTCTAACACACAGTGGGATCAGATTCCAAGTAAACCTGCATGTTGGATAAGATGACWTCTTTCTATGAGCAAGAATTGATCCACAATGCAAGAGTTTATCAGGAATCATTACTAACCAGAGTACAGAAATTATTTCAAAGAGGCAAGAGTGGAACATGGATTTCCTTCACATGAAAAAGTGATAAGATGTCTCTGACAGTAACTGCTGTCTAAATCATTCCATAATCTTGAAATGTTAAAGTGATGTGATGGATTGAATCTGTCTGGATGCCAGATGACCACCAAAATTGCTGTTTTCAAATGAATAATGGAGAGGAAATATGATGGGCCCTGGACCAAGATAAGGACACGAAGAGATCACTCACCAATTACTGTTATGGGCAAAACAGACGTGACTCAGGGAAAATTAACTGAATTTATTKCCAATCAAATCAGAGCAGAATAKTGAGAAACAAACTCAAATCTTAAAAACACCTGCCCCCCATCCCTCCCTTCCTCTTGGGCTTAACTTTGTTCCCAAATTCTGTGCATCATCACAAGCAGCAGGGCAGGGGGCCAGGAAATGAGGATTGCTKTAAGGTCATCCCACTGTCACTCCTTCCTTCTCAAGGGGAAGACTACTCACACTCTTCCCCTGTTCCAGCATGCGGTCTATTCCATGGGAGATTGTCCTCCATGAACTTGTCCAATGTGGATCCTTCACACAAGCTGCAGTTCTTCCCTGGCTTCTCCCATGTGGATCTTTTCCATGCAGTGCAGTCTTTCAGGAACAGGCTGCTCCTGCGTGGATCCCCCATGGGGTCACAATGCCTACCAGTAAACCTGCTCCAGTGTKGGTTCATTTCYSCATAGGTCCAKAGTTTCTGCCAGGAGCCAATCGTGGACTTTCTATGGTTTCACAGCCTCCTTTGGGTGCATCCACCTGCTCCAGTGTCGGATCCTCTACAGGCTGAACATGGATCTCTGTTCCACCATGGACGTCTATGGGCTGCAGGGGCACAGCTGGGRGTGCCTCACCACAGTCTGCACCACAGGCTGCAGGGAAATCCCTGTTTCAGTGCCTGGAGCACTTCCTCCCCCTCCTTCTCCACTGACCTGGGTGTCTGCAGAGCTGTTCCTCTCACACGTTCTCTCTTGTTCAGCTGAAATTTGCTCCTGCACAACTCTTTCCCTTTCCTAACTATGTTATCCCAAAGATACTACCATGATCACTGATGGACTTGGCCCAGTGGTGGTTTCTTCATGGATCCAGTTGGCATTGGCTCTACTGGAGTTAGAGGAAGCYTCCAGCAGCTTCTTACATYAACCACCACTGCAGTGCCCCAYCACCAAAACCCTGCTATGAAAGCCCAACTCAAGCACACTCCTTTTGAAAAACTTCATATGTTGAATGTTGTGGAAAGGAGACAAAGATYTGGCAGAGAATGCTGAGAGTTGTTCAAGGCACTGTGAATGCCCTTAAAAACACTGACATGAAAGCCTTTGTGCCAAAAAGCTGYCTCTGATCCAGTCCTTGCTTCCTGGATTTTTGCCTGGCTGGATGACTCCTTTCCTCTTATCTGTTTTATCTCCTCACAGATTCAGCAGTTCAGTAAAGAGAATACTAAGGCTCAACAGAATAAAGGGAAGGGATTTAGAGAATAGGAGTCAAGTAAAACATACAAGATAAGGAAAAATTCAAAGAAAAAAGTACATACACTGGGACAATGGAGCAGGAAGTAAGATATGAAAAGAATTAAATAGAAATACATAGAGAGTTCTTTATTTAAAAAAAAAAAAAAACAACAACAAAAAAAAATTTGAGATTATCATGAAATATGAACTGGTTCTGTACCAATACAAATGCAATCTATACCTTCATATACCAATTTTTAAGTACAATTTTTAATTACATGCTTTCATTTTGCTTATATGTTTTCATTTTGAGATTTTTTTTCCCTCCCTGTAGCATTTGTCTTGGTGGGGGATATATAAAAAAGGCAAAATTTATAGATTTTTTATAACATGTATATAGAATGAGGAAGAGAACGGCTGTAAAACTTATGTATATTAGTTCCATACTAACTACCTTGCATTGGATCCTCATACTATTTGCTGCTTCTCTTTCTGGAAACACCCATTACCTCTGTCAGTCTCTCTGCATTTGCTTTTTATCCTAAGAAAGAGGACAGGCAGTTTTTCTCTTGTTATCTTTCCAACCTGTAGCCCAATCACCAATTTAGAAGAGATATTTTTCCTATTTTTAGTCCTTGCTCTTGACACTCAAGTTCCCCTAGCTGCTCTAAAAGGAATCTGCAGACAGACCAATCTAGTGTCTTCAAGCTTCATTTGTGCTCAGTTTTTTTTGTAAGAGGAAGATCTGTGCACACTGACTATAACAAAGCTGCTATTGTTTGGAGCATCCCAAGTACGGATGGATTCTGAATAATTAATACTCCAAATCTCAGCATAAGTCTTTTGAAATTTTCAYAAGCTGTAAACTTGCCTAAGTTTTTGGTTGAGTTTTACAGGAAGAGCAGCAAATGGTTATTCAAATAATCTTTTAACACAATTTCACAAATTCTGTGATCATAGAAGCAAAGATATCATGAGCCATTCTCTCAGTGGCATAAAAATCCCAGGTTATTCCTTCTAKATAACATTTGCTTCCTTTCTAGCATGTTCTTGTTTCTAAATCTACCTTGCTATTGATCATCCTGATCAATCTCCAAAAGCCCCATTTCCCAAGGAATTAAAATATGTGCAGGCCCTCTCTTCTACATTAGCAAAAAGTAACACAAATTATAAAATAGTCTATTGATAGAAAAGTTCAGCAATTCTCTTTTGGGGAATTTGAAAAACAGAAAGAAATTTACTGCTTTTCTTTCAGAAAGCTTTTGGGAACTTCTCCTCTATCATGGTGGAAAATGAGAAGGGTCTGGAAGTAGGAAAAGTTCTCTCAGCAACAGGAATGCTCTGTATTTCATCCAAGAGAAATATAAAAGRCTTTTTAGTCCATATTCTGTAAAGAGGAAGATGAAGTCTTTGAGAAGCTTAGTCAGAAGTCARACTTTCAAACTGTCTGCATGGACTTGAAAGTACAGAAATGTTGTTTTCAGCCTGATGTCACTGGTACAAAGACTTCTTTTTAGTTTTCTGGGTGGGTAAATTAGCAATATGAGATCAGGTTTCCTAAATCAAATGTCTGGATTCTTTTAAATATGCAAGCAAACAGACATTTCTGTTAAATGTTAATGTTTTGTCACACTAGTATATTTTCAGAGAACAAAAATTTCTTTGTTAGCTTTCTATCAGACATCACAACTCTTACTGTCTTTCAAGCATTCGGTTTGATCAATCCAAATAAATTTCACTTAAGATGGAATTCGGYTGCCTTCACTGCAGCTGGTGTTCTGACAACTGTTCAAACACCAAATGTACTGGCCTTGCCTAATGTTGAAGGTACTAAAATCCCTTTACTCTTTGCTGTTTACCTTGAAAACATCCTGATTATCTAAAAATGCATAATTCCGAGAATCATATTGACATATCAAATGGTGGGGAAATAGGCATCTGTCCTAAGATACAGTGTATTTCTGGCTTTGGTGGAACCATCCACCTTTAGATGAAGCAAAAGTCAGAGGAGATCAAAGAAAAAAATCCCAGTTTTCTATTTTCTGCAGAAAAAAAAGCAAATGTTTAGTTTTAAAAAGGAAAGTTTGTACACAATGTACATGTGGGTGTGTTTGTGTGCATATGTGTATGTGTATGCAGGGCTATTCCCCTTGTCATCAGGAGAACTGTCAGTCTGGATGCCAAGGCATGGAAGATTTTCATTGCCTAATATTTTCTACACAGTGAAGGCAAACACCCAGCTTCTGTGCTTTGGCAGTGTCAGAAAACCTATCTCCCTGGTTTGCTTTTGTTTCTTAGTCATCTGATTTTGACAACAAATATTAATATTTCCTCATTGGTTTGTTTTTTTTTTT
>NW_026623243.1:5352723-5361845 GCF_030028575.1 Malurus melanocephalus | reverse complement strand
TAACTTTTGTGAGAAAAAGTTTGTTTCAGAGATCAGTCTTCATAGTAAATTGGAAAAGAGTCCATCATGTTTGCCTCCCTTTGTTCTGCAATCTTTTTCTTCGTATTKTCATAAAGTTTGTACCTCCTATGCATTTGCAAATGCCTCAAACACTCTCATTAAGTCATGTGGTGTAACAGGACATCGTAATATAAACTGTAGGGTACAAAATATCAGTTTAACATCACTTGCATCTTTAAACAAATACAAAAAWTAAAACAGCATACCTACAGAAATTYTWTATGGGCCTCAGAGAAATCGTGGACTAAACAATATTTCAGGCTGCTATCACTATTTCCTTCAATAGAGGATGTATTGGGGTAAGTGATGCGACCCAAAACTGGGCAAGTACAGGAAGGAGAATTCTTAACAGTGCTGACGCTGTTAACGAACCGCAAACAAGTAAACCAAAACMATTTATGAAATATGGCTTTAAATGAAAAGAACTAAATGATTGAAGAACCCAGAGGATGTCATTGTAAACTTGGTGGCTGAGATTTAAATTGTTGTATGGACCTGCCTAGGTATCTTTTTTCCTCCACTAACAGCARAGGATGAGCTGTCTAACTCAGTCTTTCCTTTAAATATTAAGGATGCTCCCTATAATATCAAATATTAAGTTACCTCCCTATCAGCCCTGCTACCAATAGAGAGTTAACCCATATTTCAATCTTACAAACAAGTCATTAAACAGCAGAAAAATATTCGTATATTTTGTCTTCAAGGAACAAGTAAAATCAACTTYAGCAACATGCAAGGAAAACAGATCAACTGAAAGCAGAATTCCTTTGTCTATGTTGTCATTAGTTTCCTGTTTTCATACTTGCAAACTCCCATTTTGGAATTTACTTTAGAATAGTCATCAAAGTGCAATAAGAGTAATGCAATGCAAAGGATGTCMGTTTTGTCACAAAATAGACAGAACGGCTTTGATTTAGTGGTATTTCAATAACTGAAACCAAATCCATAATTTCTTTAATAACTGGACCCCCATAAGACTCTCTGAAAAGACACTAAACAGACAGAGATATATATTTCTCTATAAAGTATATTTCATTTCTCATGTTGGAGTCCTGTTTTTTATGTATTGTGCACAAACGAAAGAAAACACAAGAGTACAAAAACAAAGACAAAAGATCTCACACCAAAAAAATCCTCATGGTGCAATAACCACWAAAAATGATAGATACGCTTTTTTTCCTGATCATGAGTGTACTGGAAATGTGAAAAGAGTGCATGGGTATGAGAACAATTTTTTTATCAAAGGAACAAAGGAAACTCTTTGAAAATCATCAGAACTTGATCAGCACTATTCATTTTGTTTTAAGTGACAGGAGTCTAAAGAGGATTTTCACTGCTTGGACTCTGAAAAATATTGATCTTTGTAGGATTTTGAGTAAGTTTTTTCTTCTTCATGAAATTTGTTTTAAGGATCCAAACAGAAAAACCTAAACAGCTCTACTAATTCTTTAAGAGCTAAAAAAAAAAAAAAAGTTGTTTGGATATGTTCCTTGCAAACTCTGCTGTTGTCCTTGGATGGCACTGCTATAGCAGGGGGATTGGAACAGAATACTTCTGAAGGTCCCTTCCAACCTCAGCCATTCTGTTCTGTGAACATTTGTGGTGATGCATGCACATGCAAATATACAAAAGCATGCAAAGAATATATTTAAAAAAAAATACATAATTAAGAAAAATTATTAGATCACTAATAAATTAAAAATCAGAGAAGTTGGAGAGGATGGTGAAATGGTGGAAGCTTAGAATATCTTTAAGTGCAAAGTTAGAATATTATTAGATCAGAAAGGAATTGTTATAAAGCTAACAACTTTATTCTAAGAAGAGCCTTTCACAAAAATACTTAGCAATGTCAGGTTAATGCTTCAGTAAAACACAAAAATAAAATCTATARCCTGTACTCTATTTACACTTTAAAATCCAGAAAGCCTGTCTTATGTGTAATAGTTTAATCAAAATGCACAATACACATCCAGGCCTCTTGGATATAAGTCCACCACTACTTGGAATTTTTCATAATTTCTAGCATCTATCCTCCAAAAGGTCATTTACTAAAAAAAAAAAAAAAAAAAAAAAAAAAAAAATTCTTTAATATCTGATGTAATTTCCTGGCTATTTTATGCTTTTTAATAGTTTATCCATAGGCAGTAATTCTATCATTTTATAAAGTTGGCACTGGGGTATTTTAAAGCTGGCTCTCAGTGCAGCATTGACTAGAAAATGGGAAAATAATAAGCAGAACAAGTGCTTGGAGGTGTTTTTTTTTTGTTTTTTTTTTTTTTTTTTAAATCTCACGTTAAAGTAAATTTTAAAGATCATAATTTTAGCACAAAGCAGTCTATGAAGCTATCAGAATAATTTTTTAATCTACACTTTATTAGATTCAACACAGGGTAATCTAGTACATAAAARTTCTCTCACACATGTTCATAAACCTGTCATTTCTGTGTGTTCTCCATTGATTGTGATGTTATTGCTTTGCACTTCTTCAATACCTATCATCTCTGGATCCCAAAAATCTTTGTGAACACTAATGAAAGAATGTAATAATGAAATGTAAGTTGTTTCAAATTATTTTTTCTTTCATGCTRCCATCTGTACCAGCTCAAAGAAAGTACATCCCCACAGTCTGTGGTTTTCCAAGACAGATTTTTGGTAATAGCACATCTAGTATTATGTTAAATATTGTTTTAATTTTGCTTAGTGCTTGCATAATAACACTGAACAATTTAGAAGATTTAGATTATGTTTTTCTCTGGAAAGCAGTGTGCTTAATTCATAGCTTTAAATAGTTAATCTCTTCTTTTTGGGGGCTCATATAGACCTTGGATTCTTCCTGGTTTCAACAGTGTGATGCAATTTTCTATCAGAGAGAAGACAAAGATACACACACAAACACAAATACACACACAGATAACCACATCCACAGAAAACTATTGCAGAACCTTTTACAGCTACCAATTTTCAGTGGAAGTCACACCAAGGAAAAAGGATCTAAAGAATTAATAACTCCAAATCTGATGAAATTTAGACTCATTTCTTCCATATCTCAATAAAATGAATAAAGAGCTTTTTAAGTAAAATTATCCTTACAATTTGGTCTTTGCCTCTTTTAYTGAGGCACATTTCTGTGTAGACTTTCAGTTGAGCAGCAAAAAGGTATTTCCCATATGCAAAGTTCTCGGATGACTAATATATTAGGCTGAAAGTTAAAGGAAATAAAAAATATTGCAGTTATGCCTACAGGGGRAAAAAAAAATCATGATTCCTATTATACTGTCTCAAAACATTTTTGCTTATGTTTGGAAAGTACAGGCCAAGTTTTCAGTGCATTCACTGAAAATAGTGCAAACATTCTGAGCTCAGTGGGGAGGCACAGTCTTGTTGTGAGCAGAATTAGGTCTTGTGGCCACTGTGACTCCTAAAAGATAATGTATCTATATCATAACACAGTGCTATTGTACTTGGTTGACAATATCTAACTTATAATAATTAAGATTTTTAACACCTTTCAGCATAAAATGAATGGCTATAGGATAATCAGCTCCTATATCRGTTTTCAGGTGATTGTTTGCATTTGGTGACACCTTCTTTTCTTGCATATTTAATTACGCTTTTCAGAATAAAAGAGATGTGGGCACATCTATCTGACTGTTTCTTCACAATGATGGCATTTGAAAATGTGGTTAACAGCCTGTGAGTAAACACAATGATTGATGACTCCTGCTTAACAATGAAATATTTCCACATTGAAAGTCAATTCTGGACATAAGGTTAAAATRGTAATAAAAGATTTATGCTGGGTATCTGAGGGGTATGATGTTAGTGCTTCTCACCCAAAGACCCAAATTTGATAATCATAGAATCATACAATATCCAGAGGTCAAAAAGACCCACTGGGATAATTAAGCYCAATTCCTGGCCTTGCACAGGAGAGCCCCAAGAATAACACCATGTGCCTGAAAGCCTTGTTCAAGTGCTTCTTGAACTCAGCAGGTTTGGTGCTCTGGTCACTTTCCTGGAGAGCCTRTTCCAGTGCCCAAACACCCCCTGGGTGGAGAACCTTTTTTCTAATATTCAACCTAAACTTTCCTTGATATAGTCTCATAATGCAAAATACAATCCCAAATACCCAATTTTAACCAAGTTGAAAAAATTAGTGGTGGCAGCTTTGAGTTACATTGGCTGCAAACAGTTAATTTACCAAGATTCATCAAGCGAAAGAGATAYTTGCTTTAATAATTAATAAGGTCTGTCTTACACTCTCTGTAATGCATTTGATTTCATTAAATGCCCTTGTATAAATTTTAGCTTAGAAACGATTGCATCCTTTTTTATCTTATGCTAAAATCATTATTTCCTTCTTTTCCATCTGCCTTTTTGTTTCTTATCRATTTTATGTTACATTTAAAACAATTTTTTTTGCATTAAACCTCTAAAACAGATTCGGGACATTTGTGTTGGTTTTCCATTTGAAAAMAACACAGGTGTGAACAAGACAATTCATACTTAAGAAATTTTGAACTAAATGCCTTTTTGGCAGGAATTAAATGTGTGCTGATTAAATTAGGTATAGCTAACTTCACAGACTCACAGAATTACAGAATACTTCATCTTGGCAGGGACCAGGGATGATCATCTGATCAAAACCTCCTGCTCAAGAATGTTCACCTAGAATAGGTTGCCTATAACCATGTCCAGACAGCTTCTGAATATCTGCAGGAATGGAAACACCACAATCTTCGTGGGCAGCCTGASCTGGTACTCAATCACACACAATGAAAAAGTGTTTCCTGATGTCCAAGTAGAACCTCCTGTGTTTCAGTTTGTGCCCATTGCCTTTGATCCTGTCACTGGATACCATTGACAAGACCTTGGCTCTGTCCTCTTTACACACTACGTGCTCAGAAGAAAGGAAAAGGAAAAAGGAAAAAGGAAAAAGGAAAAAGGAAAAAAGAAAAAGGAAAAAGGAAAAAGGAAAAAGAAGGTATCTTTTCTGCTTTTAAGTATTTAAACGTGTTTATTTCTGGAGAAAACTAAAAAGAGGACAAGAAACATATGAAATTGTGCTTTCATAGCAAATTAAGGGAGCCAAATCTTACCTGTGGACAAATGATGAGAATAGCAAAAATATTTTTTTTTTTTCAAGAAAAGCTCTTCTGGACATGGAGCATGAAAGCTTTGAACACCTTCTTATGGCATTGTCTAGGTTTTCAATTCTTTCAAAATGTTTTTACATTTTCCAGCTAGCTCCTATGTCAAGATGTAGAAGGAACTGAAATTATTGCCATCTTGCATGATCAATTTGAGTTAGAAGGTAGTAYTTTCAGGATTTCATGCTCTAAGAACTTGTATTTTGAAGAATCAATTAATCTCTTTTGTATAAATGTTTAAGCATGAGAGATTACCAGTGCTAATGCACCTGCAGCACTCTGTTGTGCTTAAGCACATGAGAGTTTTTAAAAGAGGAGGTTCTGATCTGATTTTAGGGGAAAAAAGTCCATAGTGGGTATAGCCAAAMTTTGGAAAGAATTGCCCAGAGAGACTATAAACTCAACTCTCAGAGGTATTTGAAACTCWGTTGAACAAAGCCCAGAGGGAGCTCTGAACAGGCAGTTTAACCAGATGACCTGGTCATCTGRAAGTCATTCCCAGGTTATGTTATGTCAAGATTCTATGTAACTAGCAACTATTTCAGCATCTATTGACTTTTCAGTTCCTAAATTTAAATATAATACTTGCCCTAACCCTAACCCTAACAGTTTCACTATTACACACTAATTTTTTTTTATAAGATGGACCAGTTTTAAAGAGTGTGTGTGCTTTAGAATGGCTAAATAATTGCAGCRTAAAAATTATTACAGCATTTTTGGTACTTCCCCTAATTACCTCTTTTGGAATATATTCATAAAAAATGACTCTCATATATTATTAATGTAACTCCTCTAATTGCGTTCATACATAAGTAATTATAAATGTTAACTTTATTCATTAAATTGAAAAGATTGAGAGAATTGCTGACATTCAAAGAAGTTTCACAAGACTATTTCAGCAGCAGTGTAGGTAAAATTTATATAAAAATCTACAAAAATTACTGGCATTTAATGTTTATTTCTTAAGAAACCTTCATAATAAAATATGTATAAAGCTTTCTAGTTTTACTAGGAAATCTTCTCTTAGAAAACTCCCTACTGAGTTCCTGTAAGAGTTGATAATTTTCCTTTTGTAGTATGACAATTCTTATATTTTTTGTCAATATTTCTTTTTTCCAATATTTTTTCATGTTGATTAATTAAATACAATCTTAGAAACCTTATCCATAAAATCAGAGGCTCAAATTGAAGAGAAAAAAAAAAATACATGGTCAAGGACAAAGATGAAGGCAGATGAAGGAGAGGATGGTAGATTTTCTCAAGTGACCCTACAGGTGGGAATGCCATGGCCTGGACAAAAAGTGAGGAATTCCCCATATATTATRCCTGCTGCTGTTTATTTCTGTCTAGCGATAACAGGTGGTTGCAGAGGCACTCTCATGGACGTGCTTGAGCTCCCTGTCTTGGGAGGGGATCAAAGCTCAGAGATCATAGAAAGCACAGGGGAGATCAGAGCATGGTGGTAAATGACGTGTGGGGCCCTCCCTAAATGGGTGCAAACAGCAGCCTTGCCAGCTCCCAGGATGGAATTATTCCAATTGTTCCGGCATTCCCACTCGTGTGTCTCTGCCTGGATGCTGCTTGGGATCCTCGAGTTAGTGAGGTAATTAAATAAATTTACTCTTTACATTCCAGTCATGGTTTTTTGGTTGTTCTGGCTATTTGCCTGTGTCRACCCATACCCTCCAAATATTCTGATTCTTACCGATTTCAACTCTTCGTAGACCTAATTCAGCAAAAGGCATCCATTTCAGTGTACACTTTAGAACATGTTTAAATTTAAGAATACTAAACACTTACATAGCAATTAKCCTAAAGTGGTGCTTTAACTAAATACCTGCTAACATCTTTTGCTGAATATCTGCCTGAGACTGGTGTATTGTCAGGGAAAATCTTCCCTGAATTTCAGAAGAGTTTCACTGTGTTGTAAATTAAGTTAGTATTTGACTTTGATGAAAGACTGAAAAGAGGCTGGAGAAATAAATGAAATGTCTGACTCCGAAAAAGTCAGAGAAATAAGTATATATAATGGATGAAATTCTGGCTTCATTGAAGTCAAAGAAAAAATTGCGATAGAATGCAATAGAGTAAGGATTTCATGTCACATCTTTAAACTCACTGTCCTGGACAGAGCATCAGACATCTGACTCTTCTCTTCTCCCTTGTGTTGAATAGTACTTTATAAATAGACCAGATGTAGTCAATAGCACCATTTGAAGAAGGGCATCACTCAGCATGAAAAAAGGTAATCGAAAAGCAGCTATTTTTACTAATGAACATGTTTTTTTAACTGCCAGATACAGAGCTAGGAAAATTACAGCAAGTAGAGGATATTTTTGCAAATGGTAGTATTCCTTTTTTTAGATCCATTTTTTGCTGAGGGTAACTAAAAATATACAAACATGCATTTTTTTCACCTTGCAAAACTATAAATAGTAAAATACAGTATCTTTTTCCACCTCACAGAAAAGCTATTATAAAAAACTTAATGCACAAAACTATTATGACTACAAAAAAAAATATATATATATAACTATATAAAACTACCAAATATATGGTATAAGGTGTATGATACATGACATAGATATATATTTAGTACTATTATATGAAATGATTATGTGAACTGTTTGAAAAAGAAACCCAYCCCTGTTAGATAAAATACAGAGGCAAGTGCTGGGTCCCACACCTGGGAAGGAATAATCCCAAGTACCAGGATGGGCTGGGGGCTGAGCTGCTCGAGAGCAGTTCTGGGAAGAACCTGGGAGTACTGGTGGATGACAGGTTGGCCATGAGCTGACAGTGTGCCCTTGCAGCCCGTATTTCCAAAATGTTAGATGACTTAGACAATATTTACATATACAATATCTCATAAATATAGAGGAAATATTCCATGAGTACACAGGTGCACATTGTCAACATCGGAGCTATTGCCTGTTAGCATGTTCCATGGCCTTCAACAATTTGTGCAATGTTTTGTGCATTTCATTCTAACTGAACAATTGAACAAGATTTAAAGGAAGTKTGAATAAGAGTCAGAGTCATGAAGATAACCAAAACAAAGACAATGCTTTGCTATCTTCTCTAATAGCTCTAAAATCGAAAGCGAATTGCAAAGAATAGGAGCACTGTTCCCTATATAGTAATATATTAATTTATGAGTTATTTCCTTCTTGATATAATCAAACCTTTTAGTTAGCACTGTGAAAARTAAAAGAGATGTTTCCTTAATAAGAAACCTCTATAGTGTTATGTAAAGAATATAAACAGAATATGAAGTTATCAAGTGATGGGAAAAAGACAAAAAAATAAAACTCTTTTTTTTTTTTTCAGAAGAAACAGCAACTAACTGTAAGCATTGGAGAGCATTAAAAATCTACTCTAATTGTATAAGTGTATACAGACATAAAACTGATATGCAAGATGTTACTAGAAGCCCCAGCACRAAAATGGTTAGGGTCTGACTCATCTCACTGAAGCATCCAAGAGTATAGAATTCACAGGTTTAGAATGCTATTTATTTATTTATTTATTATAATTATWAATTTAAATATTTTGTAGGGTTATTCATTGGACCTATATTTTTTGACATTTACCTTATGAGACAAATCCTTATAATTTTGAAGGTGTTTTCTGGAGCTCTCTGTCACTAAAGACAATGCTGGCTGTGTTAAGTATTAGGCAAAGAGTATAGCAGAAAAAAATGAAAAGGAGTTTCCATCTTTAGTATTGTTTTCTGCCTCAAGCCCTGTCTCTAAACCATTTTTACCTTTGCTGCYCAGCGCTTTTTCCTCCTGGTTTCTTGGACCTTAGTGAAGTTTCCATAGACCGAATATGATTCTAAGGAAGATATCAAGAGCTAAAGACAACAGAGTTGATCTTATTTTTAAGAACTGGTAAGTATTCACCAACTTG
>NW_026623243.1:5311285-5352683 GCF_030028575.1 Malurus melanocephalus | reverse complement strand
CAACAAGATGTTCCAAATCTATTTTCAGTATTGGAAACAATGGTGGTACCAGCCTGAACGAGAAATAATCCTCAGAGAACATAATGAGCAAGAATGCTAGTTATTTGTTGCTTGCTTGTTTGCTTTTCATAAAGAAGCTTTGCAGGCACACCTTTTTTTGAACTTCCAGAAAAGTTCTGCACTCTGCCTCCAAGGRTTTGCCTTGAAATAGTAAAATGTGGGGAGAAAAATATCCCTCTGCCTGTCCTTCAAGTGATACGGTCCACAGAACTGTTACAATGAATACTTCAGCTTGCTCACAGACGTTGGGCAGAACTATACCTGCCAATCACCTGTCACAAAATCTTCCTAAAGCTCAGAATAATTCATATCTACTTTTCTAAATTACAGAGATTGTTTTAGCATATGCCATGGAAAACACACAATAGCTGCTTTTACTCTAAAGCATGATAACTTCCACCTAAATATGTTCATAAATCTAAATATTTCAGTAATTTTTTCTAACTCTATGTTGCATTAATTATTTATATAGAGAGCACAGTGCATTTGTAGTTATTCTTACTTAAAGAGAAAAAAAAATGCCTAGGTGAGCACATCTATATTATCCTGTACTTTATTATAAAATCCACAGACACATTATCGTAGAATTTTATGGGAATGACGTCATATCTTTATGTGGACTCCTAATCTTTAAATACAGGCTTGTAAATTCCTTAGGTAACATAAATCTCTCTTCTGCTTTCTCATGAACACTAATGCTCACGGAAGAATTCTGTTAAAGGACAATAAACAGAATAGGTTAAGATCAGAAGATCAATATACACATACTGCTGAATTAATAGATATTTGCTAGCTCTCAAAAGAGGCCACATAATTACTCTGCTTTAAAGAATGACTTTAAAGCTCAACTGAAGGAGAAACCAAATGTGCTTATGTAATCAATGCTATAATACCTGCAAAGGATTGCTTGTCTAAATTAAAAGTACAACATCAGTGCATACCTCAATTTAAATAAATAGACAAAAGTTTCAGTCGCAATGTGCACAGAGTGCATATGATTCTCCATTCATATGCCAGATAAAACCATCTGGCACAGTATGACTCATGGTCGTGCAGACAAATTCTCTTACCTCACTGAGAAATGCCTACATAACACATTCAATTTACCTTATAGGGATGATCTTTAATATGCACTAAGTTCAAATATTCCTGTGGGATTTTTTGTATATGACTAGTTGGCCAAGGTCAAACTAATAACAGAGACCAAGCTAAGAATGCAACAGTGTGAACAATCCACTCCAGCAGTACATCCTGTTTAGCTTACAGTTAAAGGCATAARTGTGCACATACAAGTCTATTAGGATGCCTGTCATAGATAAGTATACAAATACATTCTGTAGAGATTTCATAATGCACAGAATGACTGCCCAAGGACATGTTGCTTAAGCTCAGAGGTTTGTAAAGTACATGTTCCCAAGATACATATATTTTTAAGGATTTTGTATCATTTTGTTTCTTTACTAGGCTGAAAACATTATCACTGAAAGACATGATTTTCTGCTTTGACACTTCTGTGTAATCAMAATTATGTCCTTCTGGAGAAACTTGAGTTAATTTTTTTATTAATTTAAAAAGATTCTGCTTCAGCCAGTGGGATATATTCTTTTTATTGATTTACCTTTTGGGATTATCAAAGGCAAAAAATTACCTCACACACTCATAAAGGCACATAACCCTTCTGTGGTGCTTGGACATATAAAGTCAAGTGAATAAAGCTTGAAAACAATAGCATTTAGTGTTAGAAAGACAGACAGTAACTGACTTTCTATTCCAATCTTTCATATTGTCCAGCTGCTCTGGTACAGTCAGATCCTACCCTGAAGGATAAACAAATCTTTTATAGACAGTCTTAATGAAATTGGGAGAAGGAGAAGAGATTTGTACCTTCACAGCCTGGTTCTAGGCTCATCTCTTGCACCTGTGCTGACCTAACTGGGAAGGTTATGCAGAGCAGATATCATCTGGAAATCTCTATAATCACTGGAATCTCCGAGCAGTACACAGAGGCTTTTTAAAGAAGYGCACACTAAACATGTCTGAAAGGGAGAAGAGAATCCTAAGCTAAATTCTGTAAAAGTGAAAACTGTGGTCCAAAAAGGAAAGAAATATTGTTAAAGAATAAATCTACAAAGTATTTTTCTATACCACCATTGTTTATGTACAGTTTATTGTTTAGTCCTAAATCATAAAATTCTCAAGTACAGATCCTATATATTCAAACCCAACCTACAATACCATCACACAATCAGAAAAATTTACTTCTATATTTAGTTGACATCACCAACACACCTTCAGGAATAAGGGTTTGCAGGAACTATCCATCTGACACTGTTTTCGTTGCCCATAACCCCAAGGCGGTTTTTACTGGGTGACCATCCTCTAATCCTACAGATCTGGGAGAAGTCAGCAGGGCTACACTCCACGGTAGCCCATTCTCTGCAGTTGGTTTACAGAAAGATTGCTACATTAACTCACTGTCTAGTTTAGACATCCTTCTAGGTACACTTTAAGTTTAGCCAAAAAGACATATCACACCTGTGGATGAACACCTTCTCAGATCTGTAGAAAATCCTGATTTAGGTTTATCCTTAATGTAGTGTTGCAACTTGCTTTCTATAGCTTGAGTCATCCTACAGTGACTGATCACAGTCTTCTCTGCCTCTCTCCACKAATGAACTTTAAACATAGACACATTCCTTAGACTCTTTTTTGGTCATTCTTGGCAATACAGCTGTTTACAGGACTGCWGTTGTGACGTTTCCTTGTCATGTTTATCTCTGAGTGCTATAGGAATGTTATGTGAGATGTTTCCAGATTCATTGTTCTTTCCTTATTTCTGTAACTGGTTTTGATCTAATAGTGTGCAGTTTTTCACAATGCTATTAGAAAAAAAAAACAAGGGACATTAATTAAAAAAAAAAAAATCTGCAAGTGTATTTTCAGTTATTTACATGAATTCAYAGTATTCTCTAAAGTTTTATCTTCTTAAAGGTTAGGACTTTGAACAATCTAATTCTAGTTTTTTGTAGAATTATTTTGGCTTTAGTTCTTATCAGAAAACCATCCACCTTTTAAAAGAAAATAACATTTTGTGGTATTTTGGGAGCACTGATTGAACCTTAACAATAGCACTGTGTGAACTGTAATTATTGATAATTGCTACTGCTTTTGTGTAAAAYTGTCTGTTCATATGACACAGCAAAATCTACAGAAATAGGTTTAATAAGTATTGAGTCATTGAAAAACTTTTACTTTTCTTTGGATTAGTAAGAAAAGGGTAAACCCCTCTCCCTGCAAAACAGTTAAGTAAAATTTAATAACACTAAGTAATGGTACTTTATTACAAGAGTCCAAAGTACGTGTACAGCAGTGGGTTATTTTTTTTTTTTTTTTCAAAATAGGCTTTTTATCAAGACTATCTTTAAAATGTGTCAAAAGTATGTACCCATTAAACTAATGCAGGTATTTCACCTTCTTTCCACAGTGTTTCCTGATATCTCATCTCTTACTGCTGCTTTTCCAGACTGGCAAGGTTAGTCAAGTCTGAAGTTGGTATAAATGAAATTATTACTGAGAAATTATCACTGCTGAGAAAAACATTGATCTGACTGAAAACCTATTCCACCATCCCTTCTTGTAGGGATGATCAGATAACTAAAACTAATACAAAGAGCTGGCTAATATCATCTAGCCGAGAATATTACTATTTCTCGAAGACAGGAGAACAATGAAAGGAGAACTCTTTGAATTTCTTCCCCTCCCCCTCCCATTTTTCTTTATCTTTCCCTTTCTTTCTCTTGATCCTCATTCTTTTGCTTCTTTCAAGCCAGGGTAGGACTTGTGTTTCTCCCTCCTCTGTTGCCACCTAGAGGAGAGCAGAGCAAAGATCTGTGCCCGAACACACGAGGAGAAGTCAGGACATGATCCAGAAGGGTCTGAACCGGCAGAGTTGGGCACACAAATTTGTGTAGGGGTGTGGGAGCACACGCACTGATGATGCACAGATGGGAGATAACCCCCACAGCAGAGGCTTCTGTTGCATAAATTCTCCTAAAATTCCAGACAGGAAGAGCTCAAATATCTCATCTGTTGATTAATAATAGCATTGTTCCTGAGAAAACTCTAATTTATATGCTTAAACCAAGGGATTTACATGCATCATATACTATAATTTTAATCTAATATATAGATTTACATGATGATATATCCAAGGATTTCAAGGAAGCTGTACAACAAAGACTTCTGCTGCTAGCAGTCCGTGCTATAGGTTAACACTGTCAAAAAAGGGGGTAGATTAATTTATAATGACAAAGGATCAAGATAATCCAAGCAAGTGAGGAATCATGTCAGAGATAAACAACTCTATCCATTTTTTAAAGAAACTGGAAAAGAAATCTTGATTACTCAGTTTCTACCACAAGAAAAGACAATTTTAAATGCCTTACAAATTGGAAGTATTCACCAAATAAAGCATTCAGCTTCTGTTCAGATTTCAAAGAGAGAAAAATCAATGAATGCAGGTACCGAGATTTAGAAAGATGCTTTCACAACACCAAAAATGTTAAAAACAACAGCAGAACACCCCAAATATAGAACAACTGAGGACATGTTTTYGACCCAATGGATATTGGAAATAAGTCATACAATCAATGTGTGAAAYGGAATAATGTGCTTTTATATAAATTAAAAAGAAAAAGCCAATGTGTTGCAATCACTGATTTGAATATCGAAAAATAAAATTCTGGTTGATTTCAGATCACAACACTTTCCAGTTTTGCAGTGGTAGAGAAGGTCTTGGTGTATATGTTATTAGAGTTGTTATTGCTGATGGTGTGATATTAATTATTGTGATTTAGTGCAATCTGATTTTAAACTGTGAGATTTTAAATTCACATATTCTGTACTTTCACAAATGTTTTTACAATGTATTTGCTACTTTCAAGTCCAATATATACTCATCACTTTATTTTTCATTGAAAACAAAATAAAAATTCAACATATGCTTTAGTAAATTTAGTGCTCCTTAAACATTTTGAAAATGCCTTTCAGATGAAAAAAATAACATTTAAAACCCCTTACAAAGTAATCTATGTTTAATAAAAGTATGCTGTGCTTTTGGGGATGTCAAACACTTTAAATTCAAATGTCTGACAGGAGTGTTAATGGGTTGAATGCCATCCGATTTGCAGTTTATGGTAGAGAAGCAAGTTTGACTTCTTTTTTAAAACAAATTGATATTTAACCTTTACAGCTATTCAAGGCCTCCTATTGCTGACAGTTGCACTTGTTCCACGTTGGCTGAATTTTAAGCAAGTCAGTAATACTCCAGGTTTTATCGCAGCTATTTACTGGAGTGCAAACAGTGACCTCCACATGACAGCAGCAGAAAAACGCCTTTTTGAGCCACTGATGCTGTATTGTACACACCATGCTCAGCTCCTTAAAAGTACTTTGGCAGTTGAATACCTAACATTTTTTGGCTTTTTCTTCAGTGGAATTATCAGACTCAGATCAGAAGCTCAAGCTCTTTATGAGATTTGGATGATTTATACAAGATTTGTAAACGATTGTGCATATTATCAAGGACAAATAGCAAAATTTAAAAAATAGGCTCARTATAAGGAACTATCAAGTTGATTAGCACTTAAACTTACAGCAGTGTTGACTTTGTTCCAATAGCTCAGATAACTCCAAGCAAGCTACAATTTTTGCACAGAATGATGGAATACAGACATGACACCTCAGTTGTGCATTTGTGAAAAACTGGCTTCGGGCTTATTAGACCTTCCTCAGATGAAGTTTCTTTCTGGAATAATCTTATAAAAGGTCAAGTATACTAAATAATGTATTAGAATGGAGGCTACTAAATTTATGAAAGGAATTTTATGCAATTGTGTCTGATAATGAGAAGGGACAGTATTCAATGATCTATTTTCCTTTCRAGAACATCTGCCCTGTGATAGAGAATGCTCATATCATTTTGTTAGTCTAGATTAAGTCATTAATAGGGTTTTTTTGAGATGTCCTAAATGAGCCTACAAATGCTTTAACATTTGTTCCTCCTGGCATAACAAAAGAACAAGAATCTTGTTCATATTTGAGCTTTCTAATTGAATGGAAGTTCAGGTGTGTGCTTTGCCTAAATACACTAGTTGAAACCTACCTGATGACAGGAGCAAAACAGTAGTACAAGTATATAATTTGTGATACCTTGTTTCATAAGAGTATTTGATAATCTGATTCTAAAATAATCTCTCTAAAACAAATGCTCAATTTCTGTATCTCACAGACAAAAAAAAAGAAAAACAGTTGCAGGTTCTGAGAAGCATTTTTCAGGGGATCAAACAGCCAAGTCTTCTTCTCCAAAGAGTTACTTGTGGCTTTCACATGCTGAGCAATGAATTATCCATAGTTAATAGGATATACAGGATAGAAAAGTATATTCTCATCTATGCTTAAGGCTTGGGGGTCTTTTTTATTGTTTCAGTTGTGAGTAACTTTGCAAGATAAAGGGAAAGACAGCTATCCTTTTTTTAAGCTCATGAACTTGCTGCAGATTTTTTATTAGTGATCTCTAGCCAAGGGTGAGCTGGACTCCTTTCCCAAGGGAAAGGACTTGACTAAACTTAGTTCACTTTTTAATCCATCACTACTTCTCCAGAACTACTCCTCTTCTGAATAGTTAGAACACTTGCCCAGGAAATAGGAAATGTGTTAAATTTCCGTTTTAGCTTCATCTCCTACTTCACAAGGTCACGTTCACTCTGGTGGATTATAGAACAAGACAGACTGAAAAGAAAAAGAGAAAATGGAATTCCCCTCTTGTGTTAGCTCACTGTGAAGGCAGAAATGCAGGATTTATGAAGATAAGAGAAGCTCAAATAAATGTAAGCCCAAACATCTGGTGGTTATAATTCTGCARCCTCTCAGGTTGAACTTAGGTCTCTCTTCTCTCACTTAGGGAGTGCTTTCACAATCATGCTGACACATAAAAGTGTGTGTGACCCTTGTTGTACATTAATTGTTGCTATTAATATGGCTAGACTTCTACAACTTGGGATGTAACTAGAACTAGACCTAAATGGCTCTGGAAGTTTTAGTTCACAATAGAAATCACTTTTGACTACTTGCAAGTGAGCCTGCCTGTAGAGAAACAGATACCTGATTTTGTTTTGCAAACACCTGGGTTAATTAACTTGATCATTAGGAAAGCAGCATCTCCACTCAGGAGGTAGCCCTGMTTCTGAAGGAAGGATAGGTGGTTGCTAAAATGTTTGCACTTTGAGGTTTTGTCTGTTGCTTTCAATTCTGTATTCAAAGGGCAGCAGCATTTTGAATGCCAATGCAGATTGATGTCATCACTAACAGGATAAGCATTTTGAGTGGCACTCACTGAATGATTGACATTGGGTACACAGCAAGTTCTTATTCTGTCAGAATCTGGCATGTTTCTAGGTGTCACAGTTAATCCACTGCCAGCTATTTGACAGGATTGTACTTAGTGCCGGATGCCAGTCTCCCAAATGTTCATGATTAAGGCTGCATACAAATGYTACTTATTCAATTGAATAAACAACAGTTCCACTCGTACAAGAAAARGTGGACTCCCCATACAAATATGTTATTTCCACACAAAGTAGTAAATCATAGGATAATATGGGATACCAAGGTATTCGTGTTGCATATGTGAATTRGCAATCACCAACCCTTCAACGCTGACCTGCCTTTGTGTAATGTCACTGGAAGAGAGTAACTGGAATGACTGCACAAAAGAAAAAACMTGTTGAGTTCTCAATATCCTGGCCTGCACACAGAGTGTGAGGACCCTGGGAGTTCTGTTTTGGATTTGTAGCGCTCCCAAGAGTTCAGCAGCTGAAATTTGATCTTCCAGCTAGCYCTTGAGCACCTGCAATGTAAGAAAATTTCTGAATAAATGCACAAGAGGGAAAGCTAGGGATGGTATCCTGCTTTCTATCCCCAAGGTTCAAGCTGCCTGGATCTATTCATTGTCCTGCACGAACTTTTCTTCCATGTTTCTACAGTTGGCATAACTACAACAGGCTCCTGTAAGCACAGTAGAGCTGTGAGTCAAAAGAAATAAGAAATACTTATAACTTGTTTACTATATAAGCACAAACAGCTTTTTTTTTATTGTAACAGTAGAAACTTTTGTCAGTGATTTCCAAGGCAGCTAAGCAGAGAAATCAAACTAAACAGGCACGAGGAAACCAGCTGAAAACACGAGAACACAAAAGGACAAGAAATAACATAATAAGGCATAAAATGGTCATCAGAGAATAGAAAATGGAAAGGACAAGAAGCTAGAAAAAAAAGACAGTGATGATACAAGTGAAAGCTTCTGAAAGTGCAGATGAAATTTTCCAGATGACTTTTTTTACCTTACRAACAGCTATTTTATTTATTTGTTTTACCTCAATCTGTGGAAAAATAACATTACATTGCTCTTTGGTTTCTTTCTTCCTCATAAAGTATGCAGTCTCTTTTGTCCCAGGTTACTGGTTGTAGTACTTCCTAATCTTAGTACCAGAAGTGAGGTAAAATTGTAAGCGTGAAGATGTAGATCTGTTTACTGGTGGTCTCCTGTGGCAGCCGTATTTTCACCCTTTAGCAAGCTACACTTGATCTTCTTAGTCACTACACAGAATAATTTTTAGTGTATTCTGGTCAGAAACAGCAAAGTGTTGAAAAACTACATCCAGAACATGTCCATTGATTATCAGTGTCTGTTTTTTTCCTTTCTCTTGTTTGTTCCTTGGCTGGGTGATTTTTCACTTGTATAATACATCTTAAAAATGCAGCATAGTTTCCCAAAGAAAAAAACACGTGTTATAAGGTCAGGTTAGTCAAACATTTTATATATATATCAGAGGACCAAGTACCGTGAAGAATGGAAGGCTTTTTGATATATATATATTTAATACACTAGCCCAGGATAAAAGGGAATAGATACATATATATATATATATATGAAGCCAAAAAATTATTGTTGACCTAATGTTTTAATGGCCTAGCAGTCAAAGGTATCACAGAAAATTCTCTCTAAAATATAGAGATGATTGCTACACATAAACTTCCTGGTACTTGCACATTGCAATCAGCATTGCCTCTACCCTTAGAGAGTCCCTCCAGGTCTTAAGTTTTATAGTCTCTGTCTTCCTGAAGAACAAGAAGTGATGGTTACCATGAGCCACCAATATCCTGAGGACTTCCGTATGAGTTTAATATTCAGAGCGGAAGCTATTTCCTAAGTCTTAAGATGTTTGGTTCTACTTTTAAAATTTCTTACTACCAATTCATTCCCTCTGGCTGCTCACAACTGAGTCCAAGGGTGGTCCCGCAGCCCTCACAGGCTCAGATGCTCCAGGGGCTCTTTTAGACAGCAATCATGGAAAAAGAGGTTTTGACCCTTCCCACAGACACACTGGCAGAGGAGRAGCTGAAACCAGCTCAGCTCAGCCAGCTCCAGTCAAGGTAAAGCCCTCAGCAGAGGGCAGAGCCTTTCTTCTGTTGTTGGGTGGGTTTCATGACACTGATGGATTTGTCCTTTCTCCTGCCTGCCAGGTGTGGCTGCAGCAGGTCAGAGTGGGGCTGTACACTGGCTGCAGTGAGTGTTTGCACGCTTAGTTCACACGGCATACGGATAAGCCACCCAGCAAAGCAGAGCATTGTCTTTTCAAGCACCCACGTAATCACACAATGTGCTCACACAGGTATKAGGAAAATTTTATCCATAGTAAAAAATCTTACATTTCCATTTAATATAATGCTTAACTTCCTTTTGGGAATAACTCCTTTTGTCTTGCAACGYATTCTGAAGAGACTCCCTTCAGCTGCCCCACCTTGGTGGGAAATATTAAAAGTAGTCATTTGAGGTGTGTTTCATTTTCACTGCTAGGATAACCAGGGTTTGGCCACCCATTGTGCTACTTTTGATTCTTGGTGCTCCTTGTAAATTTGCTGTGATTATATTTTAATCAGATAATCCAACACTAGCAATGCCAAAATCATGTTTATTRAGCTACTGCAGAAACAAGAGTCACAAACTGAAGTATGGGATTTAGATACAAGAACAAAAAGGAGGGGAAATAGTGTGATGATGGTCAAAGACGGGTTCAAACATCCTGGAGAGATTTTGGAGTCTCTCACCTTGGAGATATTAAAAATCTGATCGGTCAATGCCCTGAGGAATTTGACACCACTTTGAGTAGAGAGATTGGACTAGGTGAGCTCTGAAGATTCCCTCTGACCTCAGCCACTGTGTGCAAATGAAGAAGTATCATAGAGAAGTGAAAATTTAAAATCACTGTGCCTGCTTCGTCCCTTGGAGGAAGATGYTGATTTCACCATTGAATCTATTGCTTCCAGGAAGTTAGTTTTGAAACCTAACCAATTAAGGKTATCTTTTTTCCTTCATAATTTTTTCTGCAAGACTGTATTCTTTGGTATTTTCTKATTCTCCTACAGATCATGATGAGCATATGACTCTTTTGTTTGTATTTTAAATATCCTTTGCTTTCTTACACAATCGGGGGATCCATTTGTCATCTGCTACTTTAGCAATGGAAGTATGTGGCTCTCAGACATTTGACTCTGAGTATTCTTTCTAGTTTGCAGAGATATTCTTCTKTATTTAAAACAAAGAACCATTTTATTCAGCACATTCATTAAATGCAACACAGAAACAATCCCTCTTCTGAGAGCTTAATGCTTAGCTGGACAGCTGAGTGATATTGACAACAAACACAGCTAACAAGTTTGCTAGAAATAGTTGCAAAAAGTTGCAAGGTCTGTGGTTTTTGCTAAACTTGCCCAAACTTGCCTAAGGATAGTTGTAATGG
Organism: Malurus melanocephalus; assembly: GCF_030028575.1. Classification (NCBI taxonomy): domain Eukaryota; kingdom Metazoa; phylum Chordata; class Aves; order Passeriformes; family Maluridae; genus Malurus; species Malurus melanocephalus. Next base: position 5,341,764 of record NW_026623243.1, on the reverse strand, counting down.
CTGGGAGGAACTTTCTTCTCTTAGGAAATGTGCTTTATAGGTCATGTAAAGTTTTTAATTTAGAAGCCATCAAGATGTCAAGCTGTGGTGTGTTGACTCGTCCCACCTGTTAGAACACTCGTTTTCTAAACACACATTTGTTGGTGTGTGGCTTGTTTGAAAGGGGGTGACCAAAACTCTCTGGTGCATAGTCAAGTTTGGGTGCATGCCACACTGACCATAACAGAGAAAATTACTGAAGGAAAAGGCTCTGTTTTCAGCATTAAATTAATGGAAAAATCTGACTCAAAGGGAACTCTGGTAAACCTGGATTTTACAGGAAATTAAATCTCTTAAAAGGACATTAAAACATGCTTTTGTAGAATTCTACTCTATTAAAGTGTTTACTYAGCAAATACATCATTCTCATTTATAAATCAAATTTCTTTGGGACAATCATATATATAAGCAACATGAATATCATAACCAAGCGCCTTTTGCGATGGAGGAACTGTCGTCATTGGTATATGAAATATATTTAATATTTAAACATATTTAAACCTGTAAAGAGTTTCATATCAAAGAATTGATCTAAGGGATACAGATAAGAGAGCTAGAATTAAATAAATCCTTAAAGGCTGCCAGTTCACATGAAACCAATATTACCTTGTTTTTGAATCGACTTGGACTCGTGTTTAGCACTCCTGAAGTTCAGTTTTGTWTTGGAAGACTTGGACTTGGATCTACTACATGTAAATCTAATTTTTAAAAKATTTTTATTCAATGGTGACCAATTGTGGGAATTCCTATGTCTGTTTTTTATGAAAATTAAAATTAAAAATATATTTAATTTCTCCAATATTTTAATTCTTCTCTAGTCTTCTTCTTCTTCCACCCTTGTTATGGTGCCAGATCTGAGAGAAGGTATAAATGATACAGATGATGTTTGACACTCTCAGTTTTCTTGATTTTGTTTGTTTGTTTTTTTTTTTTTTTTTTTTTTTTTTTTTTTTTTTTTTTTTTTTTTTTTTTTGTTATGTCTTTTCCAAGGGTTTTCCCACTTTTCACTCCTACATATACTGATGCAAAAACAAAGGATTTCTGACAAACATCTTATGAGGTATCTAGCTTTTATTAAACAATCTAAAAAAATCAAAGTACTAATGCAATTTGTATGAATCAGAAACACTATGAGACAAACCCTTGGGGAAATTCTTCCTCATGTCATGAAGTCATCCAGTGTTAGAACAAAATGCACAGACTTTGCAATGTGAATCTGTTCACTGGTACACCATGATAAGAATAGAAGAAAATGGACATGCAAAAAAAGAGGGAGTTCACTGTAGTTTGGTTATTCTTAGTAGTCTCAGTACTCAGAAAAAGTAAAAATCAGCCTTTTGCTTTTCAAGCTTTGTTCAGAAGCAAGGTAAGCTCCCAAAGAATATGGAAAGGGGGAGGGGGGGGGTACACTAATAAGGTGAACTAAGATCTGATTGTTTCATGCAACCAAGGTAAGAAAACATCATGGAATTGCTGACTGTTGCTTTCTTTCACACACTAAAGTTTCAAGGACTCTGCATAGGAAAAGAGAGCTGCTCTCATCATGAATCTTTTTTCATAGATGGCTCAACCTTGCTGGAAGCAAAAGCAACAGGAGTCCACGTTAACTTTACCTCAAAGAACTCTGACATCTTCCCCTCTCTGAAGTTATGAGTTTCCTGAATTTAATGCCGACTTCTTAATCCTGTCTTCAACTCTGACCCTTCTTCCAAAAGGATTGTTCTTTGTACCTTTTTTTTTTTTTTTTTTTTNCAGAAACAGAAATAAAGATAATTACTAGGGAGGATGGGGCAAGAGGCAGAGAAATAAGATAATAAGATACATTGTCAGCACTTACAGATCCTTAACCACGGGACAGAAGAAAGCACAAAATAGGTGGCAATGGTATCGTATTAGACTGAGTGTAGAAGAGTATTAAGATTAGAGATGTATTCTGAAAAAAAAAAAGGAAATAAATCAGAGAATAATAGAACAAGTTGGTTTGGAAAACACTTCTGTAAGTGGCCTCATCTAAATCCCCACTCAGAGCAAGAATAATCTGAAAATAAAATAAAACTTCAAAGAGCCTAGTTCAGTCAAATTTTGGCTTTCTCCATTACTAGGAAATTTTAATCCCTTTTGGAAATTTCTTTACAGTATTTGACTGCACTGAAAATTGTATCTTTCTAGAGTCTAATTCAAATTTGCTTTCCAGAAACTGGTGTCAGCTGCATTTTACCTTTTCACTGTTAATCTCCAGCTAAACTGTCTTAATTTCCTTTATAATTTTCCATTAGGTAATTGAAGACAGAAATGAAAAGCAAATATCTTTGCCTTCTCCAAACTAAATAAACTTTCCAGTCATTCATTTTATATGTGCTCCAACCACATAAGGATTTCAGTGACCCTTTGCTGGACTTGCTCCAGTAGGTAAGTTTGTCTCTTGTATTGCAGAGCCTAAGACTATGTACATTCTCCAGATGAAATCTTATAACTGCCAAATAGAAATAGATACTTTGAGAGAAATTTTTCAGTCTTGACTATGATTTGAGCAGTTCATCCCTGAATGTGTTTCATTTTCATCACTCCAAAGACAAAACATCAACTCAACCCTATACTGCATTTTTTTTAAATTGTAAATGTGTTTCAAAACAAAAACTCAATGAACTTCCATATTTTGGTAATATTTCTCCTTGTCTTCCCACTCCAGAAGTTTGCAAAATAGGTGCATTTTTAGAAACCTCAAACATAATACAGTAGAAGAGAAATATATCATCTGATTTTTAAAATTTGTTTGTAAAGGGACAAGTGTTTTAAGAGTTTTCTGTTCCCCTTCAGATTTGTTCAAATTCAAGGAAAAAATATTTTATGCAAAAAACCCCCAATCTTGAATACTTTGCTTGAGATATCTCTTCTGAGTGTTAGTTAAAATACTAAACATTAAAACTCTTTGTTGAAATTTTTTTCACTTTATCCTTTAAACAGCAGCATGGGTTTTTGATCAAGTTGCCTCTCTAACAGGTAACATCCATTTTTTTATTTGTAGACATTTAAATTTACCTTTCAGTTTAAATTTAATAGGAAAAAAAAGAATTAATCAAAACCTTTAAACATAGTTTTTTGCTTATGTTTAGTACTGTATTAATAGGAATGTAGATTTCTAATTGGCAGCTCTTTAATGCTAGCAAGGAGAAGAACTGCTTTGGTTTTGTTCTGATTTTTTTTTTTTTTTTATGTTGTTTGTCTGAATATTTGAAAAGGTGCTGATGAAATGTGCAAGCCAAGTTATTTGCATGGCTAATAAGTTTAAATTTGATGCCATAGCATTGACAGATGATMATTTTCAAATATCTATCATGTATGTAATGGTAAATGTCAAGCAGTACTTATTAAGAAACGATCTTTCTCCTGAGAGTTATTATGATTTTGAGAAGAAGAAAACCAAAATAAAGTATAGCTGGCATGAAAAATAGTCAGCAATGAAAAATTGCTCTGTTTCTGAAGATACATGTAAAAAAGGTCCATATTTTCCATTTTATGACTATGTTCTCTAGGAGAGATGGTTAAATTTCTTCTAGTTGCTATGTAAATTTATTGACACTCACATTTTATATATAAAATGGAACATCACGTAGCTTATAAATAATTAATGCATGAATAAAACAACAATAATAAACATTCATTCAGTTAATATTTTTTTTTAGTCTGACAAAAAATAGATGCTCATTATATGTTTTATAATAATGCAGTTTTGACAACCTATGCTACTTCTGTTTGCAATACCTTTTAAATTGCTATTAATAAATATAATACAAAAAGAAAAAAAAAAAGTAATTATTTATACTATAGATTACTTCCAGTGTTTTGAARATTATTATTCCTCTTTGTGAGGCATTGCACAATACCAAGCAGACATCCCTTCTCCACCCAGAGCACTGGCATTTTTCCATACCTATTTTAATATCTATTTATTGTTCCTGAGAATTCACATAATCAAATCCAATGTTTATCAAATCCATTAAATCCATTAAACTTCAGAAACACTATTTGTTTACAAAGCTTTGCATAAACCTTCACAAGAAAGTTTTAGAAAATGTGACAGGACAGAAGCATAAGCTAGGTGTTGATATAGTTGGAAGAATGTGAGAATGAAACTGATGCTGGAATTCTCCAACTGTTTTCTTATGCTCAGCACTGTTCAGATTCTKTTGGTATAATTATGGTGCTTAGATGGCTCCATTGGGTTTTCATCCAAGGTTCTGCCAGTGGGTCAGCTATTGGGGTGGTTTCTGTAAGAAGCTTTTAGAATCTTCCAATATGTCTGATTGAGCCAATGTCAGTCAGCTCTGCTGGCCAGGGCTGGGACAATCACCAAGGGTGGCAGTGCCTTTGGGATAACACAGTTAAGGCAGGGAGGGATGGCAGCTTCATCCAGGGAGGCAAGCAGGAGGGGGTCAGAGAAACAGCCCTGCAGGCACCACGTGAGTGCWTAGGAGGAGGAGGAGATGCTCCAAGGCACCAGAATAGACTCCCTTGCAGCCCACAGTGCAGCCCATGGTGGGGCACCTATGCCCCTGAGCCCATGGAGGGCGATGGGGGAGCAGAAATCCACCTGCAACCTGTGGAGACCCCAAAACCAGAGCAGGTGACCCCACAAGGGAGCAGGACCTGTGGATCCATGGAAAGAGGAGTCCATGCTAGAGCAGGTTTGCTGGCAGGACTCTTGACCCTGCAGGGAACTTGTTCTGGAGCAGGTGGCTCCTGAAGGACTGCACCCTATGGAAAGGACACATGCTGGATCAGTTTGGRGAAAACTGCTACCTGAGGGAAAGACTAAATGACCAATGCTGAGAAATCTATGTAGAGCTGTCACCCTTGGAAGGCACCCCATGCTGGAGCAGGGGAAGAGTGTGACGAGTCCTCTCCATGAGGAGGAAGGAGTAGCAGAAACAATCTGTGTGATGACCTGACTGCAGTTCCCATTCCCCATCCCCCTGTCCCACTGGTGGGGAGGAGGTAGAGAAAATCAGGAGTGAAGCTGAGCCTGAGAAGAAAGAAGTGTGGGCAGTGGGTGCCAACTTTATTTTAAAAGATCTTAATATTACTTAAAATATAAAGACCTGTTTGAAGAACATGAGAAAACTCACGAATGAACTCATAGTACTGGAATACTCTAACTTCAGATGAATAAAATTTATTTAAAAAGTTTAGAAAAACCCCTCCAAAACGTGACTAATTTCCAACTGTCAAGAGGTTACAATTGAGTAGCAGTGGATGTTAGTCATTATTGTAATTGTGGTGTTTAAATTAGATTGTTATTGTAACTGGATGGGTACCACCATCGCTGGACAGCTCCTCAGATAGACATAGAATAAGTACTAATCTAATGCAATTACAATGAGATGGAGAAAATCCTTGAAAGTTATTTTGCAAACACACATTTCTGTTGAAGCATTGTGGCAATTAGAAAGGAAATGGATGAACATTTACATGTTAAAAGATATGTAAAGGATGACCCTTTATACCTGGTAGGCTACCTTCATCTCAAGACACTCTTAGGAATCAAGTGGAATTTATTCCATTTCCTCCCCAGCTGAAATTCCCTTGTTCCCTTAATTCAGACACATTCCCTCATGATGACACCTGGACTATGAGAAGGACCCACAGAGAAGGCTAAGAACTTTGAATCTTTCAGTCACAGAAGGATTTCGTAAACAGCAGGGGAAAAGGGGAGCTTGTAAAACAGTTTGACCTTAGTTTATATTGGCTGAGAGACAAGGGAGTTGGAAACAAAATATCAGAGCAATTATATGTTCTTTTGAAAGAGAAATTGAGATGCATAAAATTGCCATAATTATCTTCACTGACTCAACTTGTTTTCATTTAATTATTTTTTGCCGTTTATCATAAGAGTTCAAATGTGTCATGACATTATCATCAACTGAACATTACTGAGGTTAGATGATAGAAATGTATTCTTTTTCTCAATCTTTTTTTTTATCTGTTAGTAAAGGTACCTTTCATGGATGCATAAATGATTTGCAATCAAAGGGCTTGTTAAAAAAAAGGAGAAAAAAAAACCCAAAAGAACAATTTAAAAATAGATTTGTCTTCATCAAGTTCTTAATCCAAAACAACAATAGACATAAACATACCGTACACATGCACACTTGCTTAATATTGAATCCAATCCTGTGCTGATAGAAAAATTTCTTCACTTGAACTTGCAAAAAAAGAAAGCATCACCACAATGACGCAAGCAGAAATCAGAGTATAATGCTTTAAAATACACAAAATTGCTAAATCTCATAATTCATATAAAGATACTTCAAAGAATATTTTTCATTTAATTCTTCAAAATGTGTTATGTCTCTTTTCCTTGCTGCATATTATCTCACAAATTATATTTGTGTACAAGAAACAGGTAGAGAAAGGAGAATGATTATAAAAGCCGAGGAAGGGGGAAATGTACTGTCATATAAAAACAAGATTTTGATTATTTCCCCTACATAACAGTAGGGACACAAAAAGAAAAACAAACCCAAACCCCCAATATATAAACAAACACCCCTATCCCCCCCCCCCCCCCCCCCTTCCCCCAAAGAAACCCCAAGCCCAAACAGACCCCAAACAGATAATCTCAGCAGTTATCCTTAGGGTAATTATTTACTACCTTTCTGTGACACTCACTTTACTGAAGTGCACTTTTGTATTGCTTTTTGAATTTATAATGAAAACTTGTGAAAATGCTACTTGTGGGATATTAGCTGCCATTTTTAATCTGGGAAATGCATGACTTAATCTTTTGTATTTGTTCAAACCAGGTATCCACCTACCATTGGTTTCCCAGTGGTAAACATGTTGTTCCTGCCAGTTTTGAGGTTGCACATGCTTTTGTTACTGTGATCTGGCAGAAATGTGAAGTTGTTATTTATAAAGGCAATTAGAAATGACCAAGAGACTTATTCAGTTGCAATGTTGTAAAATTACTCAACATGAGTACTTGGCCTAACAGGAACACAAGACTGCAAGAAACATTTGTGGATGCTTTTATTTCTTGGTGACATAAAAAAAAAAAAAAAAAAAAAAAAAAGATTTTTTTTTGTCTATAAACACTAGAGGGACAATGAGGGTGTTGCTCAAGTCAAATAAAGTACTGTTTGAATTGTAAATGAGTGGTATCAAAAAGAGCATCTATTTCTCTCTCTTTGAACTAAATTGAAAATAATCTCTGCATGAACACTCTAACTCAACTTGTGACAACCGGATATCAAGTGACTGTGATTTCTGTCTTCGAAAGGCCATTGCTTTCAAAACTGTAATTCTGAAGCCTGGACACTGAATTAGGTACCAGTACAATGGCTTCTGCAGAAGTCAAAATTGGGGAAAAGGCATGGCTCTGGTATTCACAATATTTTATACTTAACTGAAAGACTGAATATTGTTTTTAAATTTGATAGCATTTAATGAATTACTCTATAATGACAAGTTCATGCACTGATATGTTGTAGCCCTGGATTTAGACGAAAATACAGTGGAAGCCAAGAGAAGTGATACCCTGCTCAGCACTGGTGATTCACAGCTGAACCATCTCCAGTGCTGGGCTTTTATGGCAGACATCAGTAACAGAGATTTAAAAATTTTGGATGAAACATTAAACTTATATCAAGGAAAAAATAAAATTGTAGATAATTAGTTTTTTTTTTTTTAACTTTTCTAAATACAGTGTAACAATTTGTTTATACACTATCATAATATACACAACTTTATTTATCAAAATAAGGAGCAGGAAAATTCGATCAAATCAATACATTAGTATAYGAAATTTATTTTAGAAAGGGAATATATTTAAGTAACGTATAATTTTGAATTATCAAAAACATGTTACACATATTGCCAAACACACAATTTGTCATTTGTTTGGCATAGGAGAGGCTGTTACCTGCACAACATAAACAAAAACTTGTCCTGGCATTTCACCAAACGGAACTGAAATGTGTTGTATTATATGTGGCATAACTTGTCTTCAAATGTCATCTCACTTTCTCTTCGGATACTCTTCTGTAAACCATAGAATACAATATCATAACAGAAGAATACATTTGAATTTACTATCTAATTTTTTGATTTAGGACACTAGATAACAATTTAATAAGTCTAATTTTTAATAGTAAATTGGAGTTCCTAGTCTGACTTGTTAGAGGTTTTTGCTGAAGTAATTTAGAACTGTGAAGAAAAAAAAAATGAAGAGATTCAAAGGATAGGAGTAAGTTAAGGCAATCATGAACCTTCTGAGGAAGAAAGAAAATAGGATTTTATAATAAGAGGCAGGGAAAATTAATCAAAACCTGGAAATATTTTTCAGCGTATTTCCAGCATGGGTTGAAGATTAATCTCTGCATAATATGACCACAATATTATGCACACTACACACCAACTACTGCCTTTGAAAAATATGTGTAAGTAGAAAATAATGAATTTGAAGGCTGTCATATTGTGTCTGAGGGGACTACAACTCTGAAAGCAGAATGAAAAATTTTACAATAGTGGATTATTCTATGACAAGATAAATGAGTTACTTCATATTCCTTTCTTAAAAATTTATCTTTAGTACTCAAAAAAGAACTTCCATTTGCAGAAATAGCTATGTAATTAAATAGTAGTTAAATTAATTCATTAATTAGCCAAATGCCACATCATTGCCTTGATCTTCCCAAAGAGCAAGTTTCACATACAACAGCAAATGAAGAGAAACATCAGAGATACTGAAGATGCACAGGGCATCTAAAGGATCTCCTGATAATCCATTATTTTTTAAAATCTCTGCTTACTCTGCAGTGTAAGTGGAAAAAGTAATTAATTCTTTCTTCCAGTAAAATATAATGAAAAAATAGTAAAAATTTCTGGTTTGTTTTTTGGTTTTTTTTTTTTTTTTTTTTTGGGTTTTTTGTTGGTTTTGGTTTGTTTGTTTCTTTTGATGTGTGATGTTTGGGTTTTGGGTGGGTTGTTTTGTTGTTGATGGTGCTTGTTTCTGACGGGTTTGTTGTTGCTTCGGGGTTTTTTTAGAAGGCAAAACATAGACCTTCAAAGTATATATTCCAGCGAAACCAACAGAAAACTCAATAAATATGTTTATACCTCTGAAATATTTGGACATCCTACTGGTTTCTATGAGTGGTTTTGATGGTGGAAGATTAATGTGTAATTAGGACACTGAAATCAATGAAAATACTCCCATAAGTGCCAGCAGGTAAAGATGTCCCATTTAAATTATTCACATTCCTTCAACTTACCTTGTAACTAAAACTTAATACTTATTTATGATTTTTTTAATATATTTTAATTGTGTTTAATTTTTCTCTATTTATATGCTGTCAAAAAGTTGGAAGTTTTAATAGTCTGAATAAAATGAATTTCTATTTCATACTGTCACCAAATACTCATGTTTTGAGGTAGACACTTAGAGAAAAAACACCTGTTGAACTAAATAGGGCTTCTCCTACAAAGTTTTTATATTAAGTGTCTTTATTTTATGGAAATGTTTCTGAAATGAGTATTTTCCATTCTCAAATACAATTAAAAAGCCTTTATTGTGATAACCATAAGGAGGAAATTAAGCATAAAGCCATGATTTTTACAAATTAATGCTTGTACTACTTCTACTACTACCAGTCATAACTGCAGTAGTAGTAGTAGTAGTAGTAGTAGTAGTAGTAATTCATGATTAAAAAATAGAGAACTGTGGAATGTATGTAAAACAATGCAACCAGTTCCAGTGGAAATCACATTAAATTTTATAGAAGTATGAAACAATTCAGTTGATGACACATATTGCCCTTAGTCTTCTGCTCTGGCAGTAAACACAGCTTTGAAATTTTTTCTCTCTGTGCAGCAGTATTTTATTTCTACTRCCCCCACAGTTTTTGGGCGGATAATTCATAGCCTGTAGCCCTCAAGTTATATTTTGTAGGATAAGATTCACTAACAGTTTTTTGTACACTGTAGCATGTTTGAGATGGAAATCCATTTTAAACATAGACTCTCTGAGTAATTTCAACTTTTGGTCTCACAAGCAAAAATATTCTATACTATTAAAAATAAATATATTGCTGGATAATTGCTAACATTATAATGGGAAAAGGATGGGGAAAAAAGAAAGTATCTTTGGCATGGGAAAATATTATATCTTTAGGTATCATTTTCCATCTAGTTTGGCCTTCACATACAGCCAACCACTTTATGTAAAAGTTGCATGCACTCTATAAATAAAAAACGAAAGATCAAAGAATAGACCAGCTAATGAATTTTAAACTGTTTTTGTGCTGGAAATGTGATGGAACAGCACCATCTGCAGGTGTGTCACCATAAATTTGATTTTCTTCACGTAGTTAAATTGCTTTAATGTCTTCTGTCCATTTTTTTGGTACAGATTTGATCTTTGCTGTAGTGCAAGCAGCAGTGCAGCAGTCTGTTAAGACATTGATTATTTTGCAGAAAAAAAAAATGCTAGCCATCATGGAATTTTAACATAATATCAAAGTAGAAATCCGCTTTTTAGCAAACATTTAGTTTGAAAGAACTCTCTTGTATACGACCTTTTGTTTTTTAAGAATGGAACAGATCTATCTGCTTAGACATGTTTTGTATAGTTATGTTTTATATGCTGTTACTTGATCTAAACATTTTCTCTGCATATTGTAAATCCTTTTTTTTTTGTCTTATCTTTGTAAAATATTATGCATGGTTCTGAGTCTGATCAAAAAAATAAAAAGTCAGTATGATGTTCTGTGACATGCTTAGGATTTACATCAATCTGTTTTATACTGTATCAATTACAAGTGTCACTGCTGCTTAAAAGAAAATAATTTCATGTTACTCCCACTAGAAAGCTGGATGTCCTTAAAGATCATATTTTTGCTTCACTTTGTTTCTACCTTCACACCCTCCAACCCGTTGTTGGTGCTTGGACATGAAACCCTATGCACTTTGAAAAATGACCAAATGGTCATGTGGAACATTTTGGCAAGGAAGGGATTGGATAGTGTGCCAGCCATTTGTGTGCAGATTTTTTTTCTCWACAATTTTAATAAACTCTGAGAACTAATTTTGTCAAAGATAATATATTTAGCAGTAATAAACCCTGAATATTAATCATTGATATTCAAAGGATGTGAAAAATTATTTCTTTAATTGTTACAGTGCAGATATTTCCATGACAGTTCAAAGCCATTCAGAAAAATACACAGAGATGTCCCTCGATCCTAGATGTGTGCTTATATGTAGATTTAAAGCTGTAACTGTTTAATTTATATATTTATATCAGAGAATATTCATTAGAATATTATTTATTGAATATATATTTACAAACAATGAAAAGGCCTCTTACCTAGTTACTCTAGGTTGTGTGTCAATACTGTTTGGAAATGCAGAACTGTTGTCTGACATATTTGTCTAAGACTTCCAGGAAGAAAAAAAATGCTTCTATGAACAGGTGTAAGAAAACATGCAGCCAGAGCATTTTTCAGGGGAGTTGAGTTTTTTTTCTGAAAAATATTAACCCATTAAAATGGAAACCATGGTTATAAATACATAGGTTGGGAGACAGTTCAACTGGGGAAGCTCATTACTGATGTCACCTCTAATATATATTGCTGTAGTTCTGAAGCATAAAATGTCTCTTTCTTCCTCTATCAGCATTCTATTTCTCCATCTGTCTCCTCTCCATTTCTTCCTCTTAATCACTTTGTTGGCAGCATTTCCCATCATCTACTATTTTACCCACTACAGAGCCTGTTTTAATATTTACAGTAAAGCCCTCAGACCAAAACATCTCATTTCAAAAGCAGAAGAAGGAAAGCAGACAAAAAAAAAAAAAAAAAAAAAAAAAAAAAAAAAAAAAAAAAAAAAAAAAAAANTAAAGCCCTCAGACCAAAACATCTCATTTCAAAAAAAAAAAAAAAAAAAAAAAAAAAAAAAAAAAAAAAAAAAAAAAAAAAAAAAAAAAAAAAAAAAAAAAAAAGATAATAAGACTCTGGTAGTTTGGGCATTCTGTAATTATTCAAAAAGAAATGGTTCCAGACAATGAGAGAAAGAGAAAATTCAGGTTCTTTCAGTTTAAGAAATTCAAGTCACTTCCATGATAAATTCAGGAAATGAATGTGAAAATTTTATCTCAGTATCCTGTGTGTACATAGATCTGATCACGTATTAAATGTCTGTGTGCAATGTGCAACACTTGAAATCAGGAAAATATTCATGGGAAGGGCAAAACCTCTTTCTTCCAGCTCTGCTAGTAAATAAAATATTAATTCTTATTTTATTGTGTTGTTTTGTTTTTTGTTTTTTGTTTTTTGTTTTTGTTTTGTTTTTTGGATGAAACTGCCAACACGTGGTCAACAGGTCAGGGTTTCAAGATTCAAATGAAAATCAAACTTGAAAGTAGTTTGCAGTTTTTGAGTTATTACACTGCAGAAGTCCATCCCCCCTCCTTTTTCTTTTCTGATTTTTTACCTTTTCTCAAAATGAGAGGACTTTTTGTTGTATGGTGTTTTTAACATGCCCTGATAGAGACCTTAAATATATGTCTTAGCTGTTTATTAAGACAAGAAGAAGTAATTGAAGTAATTGAAATAAAGATGTTCTTTTACAAAAGTATTCTTTTGCATTAGACAATTTATTTTTTACTTTCAAAATGAAAATAAACCCTTGACATCTTGAGCTGTATTTTATTAGAAAACAAAGTGAAGTGCTGCAAGTAAGCCAGACTTGAAGAGAGAAAAAAGACAAAAAATATTTCAGGTAATGATAATCAATATTTGGGTATTTATTTTCATTCTTTTTTTTTTTTTTCTGATTATAAATTTAAAGTAAATTTCAGTACTTTTCAGTTTTTAATTTAATTCATTTCTTAAATTCTGTTGTTATAGTTTATGAAACCATCCTTTACAAACTGCCTTTAAATGTTTATCAATTATTTTGTCACTTATAACTTCTTTTTAATAGACATTTGGATTTCAAAGCAGGAAAAAAACATTTACATTCGAATATATCACACTTATATCAGAACATTTACTGCATAGAGGATTACATTTATATGTGGCTCAGAATTGACAGAGTGCCTGATAGTCTGGAGGTATTGAATTTTCTATGTGTTTTGAAGTCAGAGGCAATGTACAGGTAGCAAACTGGGCCTGGAATATCTGTGTTGCACCAGATTAATTTAATATCCAGTGTCATGGATGAGTAATACATGAGTATTTCTTACCGCAGTTTTGATTTAGAAATRTAGGACCTGAAAGTAAACATTTTCCAGCAGTCACAATGTCTTATATTAGGAGATGCTCTGTTGGTGGGGAAAGGAGGAAAATGAATTTGTGTCCCTCCCCACTATTTATGAGAAATCACAAATGTGATTTTTTTTTTGCGTATAAAATTTGTACCAGTCCTTAGACCTGTTTTCTGCTCACTGAATGAACAGTGCAAAATCCTACAGAAAACAGAGGGTAGAAGAACAAAGTACAAGGTTTAAGTCATGAGAGTTAATGGTTGTCGAAGCGCATGTAAATCATCATTCTCAGTAAGGAGGGAGTATTCAATTTCTGTGTTTGTTTTTAATTAATATATTACAACAGACAGAGTGGGTGAGAATGGCAGGGTAAAGGAGATAAGGTAATGCTACCAACAAAGAAATTAAAACCAGGAAATGGAGGAGACACTGAGAGAAGCAAAGGACAACGGAGGGAAAAAAAGGGACATTTTACTGTTCAGAACTACAGCAGTGTATCAGAGATTGTATCAGTAATGAGTTTATACCTCCTTGCTGAAGCAACTAAATTTTGTAGGCTAAAATATAAATTAGAAATTATTTTTGCAGACATCTTTATCACATAATGAATCCCCAGCAAACTTTATGAGGTCTTCCCCTCTGCTGATGTCTAATGAAATTATTTGTATCGATCCTCATACAGCACTGCACCAGTGTCTTCACAAATTTGCATGTTCACTGCTTTACTAGTTTAACACCTTAACATAATTCTCTATTCTAAATGACAGAACTCTGATAATTTTATAGCTGTAATTAAATCAAAACAATTTTGCTCCAAGCCTGACAAGAGAAAATGCCAACAGTTTAGTTAAAATTACTGAAATAAGGGCTAGAGAGAATTAGTTACTGGTTTGAAGGTGAAAACGTGTATAAGGAAAGGATAGAAAGACCGTGAGGAAAGACAAGAATATCATACACATCTGTATATGATAAGAAAATAGAAAATGTCTTCTGCAAAAATGCACATGTATAGACATGCTTGCACACATGTATTTATGTATGCATATTGGTGTTTTCTTTCATGACTCACCTTTGGCAAAAGTCCTGTCAAAAAAACATTTTTCAAGAGAAGACAATGGGTGTAGACACTGAATGAATCAAATACATCAGGCTCTCTGGAAGGACATTTGCCCCCAAATTGGTCATGATAAAGACAAAGATGACTGACACCTRGACTAAGCACTTAGCAGAGTTATTTCAGAGTACATTGCCAAGAATCTCTGAAACAATAAAATGGTCACCTTGAAAAGCAACAAAGGAGAAACATAAAGATCTGTCACAGGGGAGAGACCTGGCAAGGGAAATAGGATGGGCAGGGCAGGTGGGTGCTCCCTCTYGGTGCAGGCTGTGCACAGCCCAGGGTGCAGCCCCAAGGACGAGGTGTGGACAGTGGTACCTGTGGAGCTGGAGTGTCCCTCCTTTGCCACGTGGGGTGCAAAGGGACACCTGGGACACCTGCATGGCTTGGAGGGGATGGGGACACTGCAGCCTTTGGGTCCAGTAAGGAGGGGAAAATGCGTGTGATTAGTAGTATGGGAAATTAGGTAATTAAGGCTATTTTAAACAATTAAAATGTTTAATATTTGGCAACTGTTTAGTATTACAGTTTATTTGCTGACATATATTTGGAGTCTGTAAGTCACCGACWGGCCATTACAGAGATGTCATTAAGAAATCAAGAAACCACTTTCATCCTGACTTGGTTTAAACTACATGAAATGAACAATGTAGCACTACTTGGATTGGCAATCTTTCAGYAAAGCAAACCTCAAACCAAAGAATCCACCTCAAATACAAGATTTATCTCTGTGGCACCCTGCTTAGGAATGGTATTAAACCTGTAAAATCACAATAGAACAGCCAAAACAACTACTGTACCATGGCTGTCACAAAGATGTTTGCTMGTGATGGAAGCTCAGGCTTTAGTTCTAAATCTCAGGTTGCTTCCTGTTTTACTATAGATAATCCTACAGGTAATCCTGCATGCCACCTACAAGGTTTGTGCACCTGGATGTGCTATGAAGAGGAATGAACTTCCAGGGATACCAACAGAATGATACTGGTTCACGAATATTGAGGACAAGATTATAAACAGTCTCAGTTTAATGAGTACTCCTGAGACTTGGATACTGCAGCTCCAACCTCTCTGACACTTGTCATTTACATAAAGAATCAGTTTTAAAACTGAAGTATATGCCAAGTCCTGAGAAATGTGCAATATCCAGAATTCCTTTCTTTGGGAGAATGCACTCGAGTGAACATCTCAGCACATTTATATACAAGGGAAAAATTACAGCTTTCACAAATAAGTAAACTTTGGATAAAATATGGATAGAACCACTCTGATACTGGCACTAAGCCATTTTAATTTTCTATAGAGATCTTTATTCATTTGCAGCATCAAATTTATAATTAAACAGTATTTTCAATAAATTGTAAGTATACTTTAATATTTTTATTACCTTTCAACTGAGAATGTAGTAATATATCTGACTATAAGTAAAACTAGAACAGATGATAATCTTACATTTTCATAAGGTACCAAATGCTTTTCTAGAGCTTTTAAATAATCAGCTTTGGAAGCATGTCGATGAGGAGAAATCTAAAAACCAGATTCTGTACTCTGGGAGGGCAAATAGAAATAAATAMATTTTCATAAACATTCATAATAGTACATGGTTACAATTGCAATACTTTCTACCATCTTCTTTGAAGTTTGAGATTTTATCTACACAGACTTTTTGTATGTGAGAAAAATTCCTGCTCTGCCTGACCCTGACTAAATCCACAGGAAATACAGTGGATAAAGCACCCAGAGGAACGTTCATAAAGCAGAAAGTAATTCAGTCACTTCACTGTGTCTAGTTATTTGGAAATGCTTCCTCTGACATCTGATTATTTTCATTAGGACAGTAAAATCTGTTTTGTAGTTTTTAGTTCTCCCTGGGGTTTTTCCAAGTAGACCTGGATTTCTCAGGGTGYTTTGACTTGTGAAACATTCTACATATTCTACTGCCCATTTTAGGTCATTTTCAGGGTAGCTGAAGAGGCTGTTTCAAGTTTCTTTATTTTGTATTTAAATATGTATGCTTGTGTGAGGCTTTGTATAGTCATGAAAAAAAATGCTTGCAGTACTGACAATTATATCTGGCATTATCAGAAGTTAATTATTACTGAATTCTATTGAAGTTAATAATTTTAAAAATAATATTCCCTCCTTAACTGTCTAACCTTTATGTTTCAGAGGATATTTAATACTTACCTGAGCTATTATTTTTTTCTGCTGACTTGCTTTAATTCACTGTAAGGTTTTTGTTTCCCTTTTTTTAGATGAACCTAGTTTTTGGCCTTACGATACTAAAGGCAACGGGAACATTTATATTGACTTGAGTGATTATATGACTGATACCCAGAATCATAGAATCATAGAATCACAGAATGGTTTGGGTTGGAAGAAACCTTGAATGTCATCTGGTTCCAAACTCCTGATATGGACAGGGACAACTTCCACTAGACCAGTTTGCTCAAAATCCCCTCCAACCAGGCCTCAAACAGTTCCAGGAATGGGGCATCCACAGCTTCTCTGGGCAACTTTTTTTCAGTGCCTCACCACCCTCACAGTAAAGAATTTCTGCCTAATCTTTAATCTAACCCACTCATTCAGTTTGAACCCATTCCACCTCATTCTGTCACCACATGTCCTTGTAAAAATCCCTCTGYATCTTCTTGTATGCACCCTACTTTTMTATACTGAAAGGCTGCTCTARGGTCTCCCCTTAAGTAGAGCCTTCTCTTCTCCAGGCTGAGCAGAAACAACCCCCTCAGCCTCTCCTTGYAGGAGAGGTGCTCAGCCTCTGATCATCTTCATGACACTCCTATAGATCYCCTGTTTTACTGAACTGGAACAAAAAGATGTTAGACATTATTGTGCTTCAATGGCAGTAAATAGATTTTAAGAATAATCACATTAAAAATGTACTTTTCTATTCCCAGAAGACATATTGCAAAAAGAAGCCTATTGGAAAACATTACTACCTCAATATGTTGATAAGATAGATACTGGGGCTTTTTTGGTTGGGTTGTTTTGGTCTGATTTTTTGTGTATATGTGTGTCCTGACTTCATTTCATTTCTAACATTTTGTAGTGGTGAATGTGAACCAGGAAAGCATCCTTCATCAAATCAATTTCTTCTGCCTACTTTGCTCTGGACTTGAATGCTTTATTCCCTTTCAAAGGTGCCTCTCTCCTATGTTTCAATTGATTTTGCTACAAGACAGCTCTTCAAATCTCTCTACAAAGGTCTTTGCATTTAGCTCTCTCCTTTTTGTTTCTGCCAGAGTAACATTGTTGTTTCACAGAAGCATTCAATTTTCTCCTTATATCTCCTTTTTTTCTTTCTCATGTCTTCTCTTTCTCCTGAATTTCTTTTTGAATGCATCAACTCTATTTTAAAAAAAAAAGGGACATATTAGGTAATATATTTCTGCAGATTAACTGAAATGCTTTTTCTTCCTTTTCCTCAGAAAAAAGCCTGATTTTTGTTTGAAAAGGCTATGAGGAGCTACCATGTGGCTGGCTGGAGAGAAACAGACAGTAGCTAATCAGTGAGCTTTGTACAGATACTTTAAATTTAGAAAACAAGAATATGTTGCAAAGAATTTTAAWAAATTAAATTTGGAAAGCAAGAATGTTTTCACCTGTACTGATAAGATGCTACGGAAGTTGATTTTGACATAATCTGTACAAGTAGGATGACACTGTGAAGTTCTAAGTGCTGGTACTCTTCTGCACTGCGTTTTTTCCTCAGAAGGGAGTGACAAACTTTAGGTTGATATTCTTACAAAGGTGGGGAAGGAAAAACAACTATGTTTGTCAAAAATTATTTTCCAGTAACCATCGTAAGAAAATTTTGGTGCATCTTTAGCAATGAAAATTGAAAAGGGGGGAGCACTAAGATATAGAAGTAAAAGAACTTCATTTGCTGGGAAATCTGCAGCCATGTCACCAGAGGGACTGAAGCGTGACAAAAGTGGTGGCTCCTTACAGTGCACCAGATTTTAGTCCCTGAAGCCTTTTACTTTGGATTTATGAGAAAAGCAAGAAGAGAGTGTCAAGAAAACAGAAAACCTTTACTACTGCCTTATTTTGTATCCTTGTGCTACCACAGCCTTATCCAATGCACAAAATTAGCATATGGGTTATTTTATGGAAGCTTATATACACAGCTGTGTATAACTCACGCAAAAGTGTGGCAGATTGTATTTGCTATCAAACCAGCCAGCAATCAAATTTTCAGAGGGATTGCYTAAAATTGTTCAGGCAGAGAGAATGAATATTTTAGCACATCCCATCCATTGGGAGTTATATTTTGAATATGCCTTGCCTAAGGGTTTATAGGTACATTTCCAAGAAAGGCTTATTTATTTATCTCAATTCTTTTGAAATGTTTGTATTATACATGAGTGTTTCTTACACAAAAAGTGCCAGCAGCACTAGTGACAGTGTGTTCTTAAGTGTATGTTGAAAGAAAAGCAAAACAGAATAAAAACTTGAAGTGCCATTGCAGTTAGAAACACCTGATTATTCAGTGTAAGGCAACACAAAAATTCTAGACTTCCACACATATTATTAAGAAGTCACATCTTTAGCAGTGCATCTCTTCATGTCAAAATGTTCCCACAATTTGGCTTAATTGGAAAAGTCTGTTGATTTACTTGAAGCTGAATGAAGACTAATAGTCTAATTTCTGTTAGGTACTAATAAATATTTTTTTTCTCTTTTGTTTTAAAGTCCGAGATAACTGCAACAATTTTTTCAAATGTACTGTACACATGGCTGTGGTCAAAAGACACTGAAGACTTAAAACRTTCTATTAGTAGAGCAAAATACAAGGACACTATATCCCGGCTTTAGATGATATAGTGAGATTTGCTGAAAACTACAGACAGAGAACCAAAGCTCATCCAGTTGGATTTATCAGCCCTTCATGCAGACAGTTCTGCAGGGTCAGTAATACAGAACAAGAAATCATGCTGTATGAGTGGCCTAACTTGGACTTCATTATTTAAGAAGCTCATATTTATGCAATCAGAAATTTTTATTTATGCAATGCTTACAAAGTTTCACCTTTTAGAGTGGAGGTTTTAGAGAATTTCACTGCAACATGCAAGGCAAGTATTGAGCATCTCCAAAGCTACCTATCCATCTCATCATCTTTGAGGCCAAGGCACAACAGAAGGTGGGTCTTGGGGAAGAATATCATKACATCTGTCTTATTTACTGTTCCTGTTAGAACTTTAGTACAGTTCTTTAAAAGATGTAAAGCTTCTTGAATGAGACACCTAAGATTTCATTCTCTGCTTCAATTACTTTAGGCCGAGCATTTAACTGCATAATTAGACTTCTGAGAGATGATGTATGGGTTGCCTGTTATCAGAGTACAGGGAGTAGGAAATAGTATGGCCAAAAATATCCTCCTGGAAGACTATGTCATGAGTTTGTGACTTATACCATCAACTGGAAAGTCTGATTAACAATCCAGTTTCAAGCTGAAAGGCAAGAAGCACAAGAAACAAAACCCAAGTAAATCTTTTATGGGTGCTGGGAGGAAGCTCTATCCTTGCTTTGGGATAAGTCTTGAAGTCARCCATCTATGCTTTATTTGCACAGCTTCTAATCCAGTGTTATCACAGAATATTTTTCAAAGATGTTCAGGGCTTCAATAACTTGTCTCCAGTAACAACAAATATAATGTCCCTCCAYACCACACCTTTAGTCATTAAATTTAACAATATTTTTTTCTCCTCTTCAGAAAACTTGACGATAACTTGTGACAGGGTGAGATTCACTGATTCAGCCAACCTGAGTCCAGAATTCTAACTTTATTTTTGCTTAATGATACATCATCTACAGGCTTTAGTTTCCTCTTGTGATTAGTTTTACTGCAGCAGTATTTATACTCTGGCATACAGACTGCCTTAGAGGATTCTTGCCATCTGTTGGCTTATTCACATGTGGAACACTGCTTTGAATTGCATTTCATAATATTATAATACCCAAATRTGTATATTCTAAACATATCACAGAAGTTGGATGCATACATGAAAAAAAACTTACTTCCTTTATAGATATATACATATGTTCACACACATTTCATTTATATGTTTGCATATATGTGTTTGTGTATATAACATATATACATTCATAAATTAAATTGATTTTACCTATAAATGTGTTGCATTTTTTAAAAGTTCAATTGATATTTTAACCTATTAAAAATTACCTAATCCTGGGAGTAGTTGTCACTTAATGGAAGGATTAATACTCTGATCCTGAATATTTCTGATGTGGGCTTCCATTTATGTTATAATGGGTTATGAAATTTATAAAGATAATTAGTCATCATTAAGTTAAAAATTGTATGGTTAATGTAGATATGAATACATTTCTTTGGTGTGAAACCACTGTGCTTCCCAATAAAAAGAAACCTTGCTGTGTGAGCTTCTGGCTTTATCTACTCAGCTCTGGGCTCACATGATTCCATGAAGTAGGTTAAAGCCCCAGCAATCCAAGGTTTCTGGTTTTCCAGGGTGGAGCACRTCTGTAAGCATTTGCAATAGTTTGTCACTGACATCAGGTTTTTCCACTGTAATATTAAGGGGCAAAGTTAATGTTTTTTGCAGGTTTTTTTCTGACTATTATGCTCAAAGCATCCTTCACGTTTCTGGACTTTGGTCTGGGACTGAATTCACATTTTTCTTCATTTTTCAACTGCAGCTTTCCATCGGAGTAGTTCACCAGATTGGACCTGCCTTTTTCTGTGCAGTACCACAAGACAGGACATAAACTGTGCATCTCTACTCTCCARCTAAATGAAATCCAGACCACAGTTTTTAGCTAATTTTTAAAACTCGTCCCATGTTTTATTCAGGCAAATGCCTAAATTAAAAATCAGATTCATTATGCAACTTTGTACTGACAGGAAAAAAAAAAATCTCTCAGAAGTGTGCAGACAGGAGAATAGAAACAAAAAACCATCTCCAGAAACCGAAMAATTAGATATTCCTGCTGTCCTGGTGCAAACATCTTGTTAATTCTAAAAAGAATTCTTAAATTCAGATTGAGATCTTTAATACCATTTATCATTAGATCTTAGAATTTATGAGAGGAACTGTGTTGCTAGGGAAAACTTTTTAAAGAAGTTATTCCTCTTTCAACTTAGATAAATCATACATAGAAAACAACTGTAAGCCACATAAGTAACTGCTAAAATTAAACATTCTCTAGCCCAAGAAAAATGAGACTTAAAGACTAAGAAAACCATATTTGAAACAGAGACTAAATTATTACAAAATTTCAAAGGGGGAGGGGGAGCAAAAATACACCTTTGTTCTTTATCAAACCAATATTTATGCAAGTACAACTAAGCTCAAARTACACCACCTATTGGGCAATGTACAGAATTCCAAGAGATTTAATTATATATAGACAATTAAAAAGTTTACAAAAAAATCRTAGTGGTTGTGAATTGCCCCTTGCAAACAGTTATTAATCAGTCTATGAACAAATACAATAATTCTAGCTAAAGTTATGTATAGCCATGAAGAAAAGAARGATTAATGACATTGTTACTTTCAAGTGAATGCAATATGATGTAGGTGATATCTAAGCACTGAAGGTGTTTTGGGATAAAGAATAACTATGCAACTCAGCCTACTTGTCTCTTTTTGTTCGCTATTCTCTGTTTTTCAAATTTTTCTCTAATGATTTGCTTCACTTAAATTGTTTGAATTAATTTGTGTAATGAATTTTAAAAAAAGGTAATATGGGAGAGTGTATTGCATATTATATGTGCCAAACAGTGCTTGTTAAAATAATTTTTAGTCTTTTGTGTATTCTTGAGCATCAGCCGCATTCTGTTGTTGAATATAATAATTCAGGTTTTCCTCTATAAGTGAAGGGGTTCGGGAGGAACCATCATTTAAAATCTTGCTTATCACCTAAATTTTATGAAGCCTTGCATGCTCCATTCAGTCTTTGTCTCAGGTGCTGAGATCTGTGCTGCAGTGCTGCTAAATGTCTGTAAAAYAGTGGAATTTGAACAGACAAGTGATGTTGTAATCCAGTGTCAGGTCTCTCACAAGGGGAAGTGGACAGATACAGAGAGCACTGTAAGACATAGCATGAAGGATGAAGTGGAAATTTCCCAGCATGCTTTCCCAACTTCTGAAAATTAATAGCTTTGAGATAGCTTTGAGATTTCCAGATTAAAAAAAAAAAAATTACATTTTAGTTAATGTCTCTCCAGGAAAATGATGTAGCACCAATAATCATCCATAGGCCCTAGACTTTAAAACTACTCACTCTCAGGATTTTTAATTGAAGTGACTGGTTTTCTTTCAAATGCAGAATGATTTTCTGGAGATAATTCACTCATTAAAGTATCCTATGGAATTCTTATAGACAAAACTTCATCATCAGATATGATAAGAGTATGAGTTAACAAGTGAAGAACAAATTTCTGAGCTGAGAATGAGACTGAAATCCATATAAGCCATGCATTAATGTCTGTTAACATCAAAAACTTTGAAATTACTCTCTGAGAGGCTTCTACTTACCAAGATTTGACAAATTTTCTGGATTTTCTCTTTCCARTTTGTTCACTGTTAGGATATTTTTGTTTTTCTTCTGATGTCTCTTTGAGTTGAAGAAGTACAATTCAGTAACACAACCTGTTCTCAAACTAGCCCCTCAGTGGAACACTTCATAGTAAGACTGAAAAATTTAAATTCTCAATTCTATTTTAAAAGAATCTCAGAGATATTTTAACTGTAATTATTTTTAGTGTTCACTGTAATTTAATATAGATCCACCTGCATATGTGTAAGATGATTTTTTGACCAAAGAAGAGGATATTATATGAACAGACATTATCACAACAGGATGCAGCAACATATTTGGCATAAGCTCAAAGATCTGCTACAACTGCAAGGAAGGTAATTCTGTACCACATTACAAATCCTTTACCACTGAGTGGGCAGCTGTGAAATCATGGATTTTTCTGGCTAATTCATTAATACTGCCTTTGAGAAAACTTCATCTTTCAATCAGGACAAATTTACATAATACGTAAGTGGGCTTTGCAGTAGTGGAGAGATGAACAGAATTGCCATGACTTTTCTCTTTGCTCAATGTAGACAGTGAATAATTGGTAAATAACATCTCTGCTTCACTGACCAGCAAATTCCAGCTCTGAAATTTCGGTCACTAGGGAGTGCACTGAGACAGGTCATTTAGGCTGCATAGTAGAACCACAGATTTAAAAGATCGAGAAGAATAGTTAATCTAGGATTTCAGTTTAGAAAGCTTGTATACTCGCAGGGAAACCAGAAACTGTAATGTACATAATCTACTATGATATTTACAAAAAAAAAAAAAAAAAAAAAAAAAAAAGGAGAAAACAGAACAGTAGTTTTTGAGCATATTAAGTGTCTTAGAATGTGTATGTACTTCTCTTTTTATCTTTAAATGATATTCAATATATGCCTTATGCTTTATTCTTTCATGCTTCATTTTGCCATGATGAGAACCAACTTTACATTTCAAATAGATGAGAACACAGATTTTCCCTCTAAGGGCAAAAGGAATTGGTTTGTCATCATCACATTGCCTATGAGATCTTGAAACGCTTCATGACAAAAGTTGCAGTAGAAACTGTTWAGATTATTCAGTCAGCAAAATATAAGACTATTCCCTGCCTCAAAWGAAGACCTATTACAAACTTCTGCCAAACRGAAATTGCAATATGAAGAATACTTTCTTTCTTGATATGTAGCACAGGATATTGAAATAGACAGAAAAATATMTTTTCAGAGGGGAATTTAAGATTTACTATTCATCCCCAAGTCAGTTTGTGCATACTGTTACTGTTAGAGGCAAGTGAACATGCTTTATTGTAATTTCTGTTATATTTGCTGAGCAGTTTGACAGAAATTATTTGGTTTAGTGTGTGTTCTAGGCAAGTGTGTGTGTGCAAGTACCTTTAATAGTGTGGAAGTAGACTAATAATGATTATAATTGAGGTGATATATTTTTAATTTAAATTTTATGAAAGTTTCATGGAAGATGCATGGATTTCTGAAAACAAAGCACAAAAAGGRTTGTGATTTATTTTTAAATTTTAAAATTTTAAATTTTTTGTTATTTATTTTTAAATTTTTCTTCCATAATTTAGACTTTATAGATGTCATAATACTTCTAAACATCCTGCATCCTCTTGAAACATCTTCACGATTTTGGCATTGAGGGTGAACAAAGACAAAATTTACAAGGTTTCTGATTCCTTTGATGCTGTGGGTAGTAGTAGTCTATATAGTGATGTGGTGTTTGCAGTTGTTCCTTTATTTTAATTTTTCTTCTCCCTTATCCCAATTTTCTCATTGTTTGATAGCTRCCCCCATATGAAAAATAAAAATGCCATAAAGCTTTCCACCCCCTGGCTTGCTAGCCCAAACCATACAGTGTAAGATAAAATGTAGTTTAATTATAAATTCAAGTGTTTGAATCAGAAATGTTGTTTACTATGGAATCAATGAAAAATTTTCCCTTTGAAATTGCTGAGTTTTTAGGTCATGGTTGAATACTTTCAACTGGGGAACCAGAAGCTCTCTGGATGGATAYTTTTCAGTGACTTTGGATTAGTGAATATATATATTTCATATATATATTTCATATGTATTTGAAAACCACTATTTGAATGGAATACTAAACATCTTTTGTGCTTCAAATTAAATTAGCAGCTCAACATCTTCATGAAGATACATGGGGCTGTTCACATTTAATGAGTATTTATTTTAATTAAGGTGCATGCATGGGAGGGCTGTGTGGGCATTGAATCCAAACACACAGTTTGTTAATTGCACAATATTAATTTTATTTTAGAAAATAGTGATCCTAGTATTTCTCCCTATTGTTTATCGTCACTTTGGCATTTGTGAGGTGATCATTTTGACAAATTTACTAGGCTTTGATCATTTTTTTAAGTATTTGAATTGACATGTAGAAGTAGGAAGGAGTAATGAATCCCAGATATTTTAAACTACATTTAAGATTTATTTTTTAAAATTGGATGAAATTCAACTGAAACACCCTTTGTGCCAACACTGAAATAGAAGGATAGAAAAGTAAGCCAAAAAAGAGTGAGCTGGAATTCACTGTTTGAGGCTGGTTCATGCATATCGCCTTAGCCAACTTTTAAGTATAAATGGAGAAACACTTTTATAACTGCTTCATAAATAAAACATACAATAAGGCTTTTAATGTACCTATCTCCCTAGAGGCAACCTTTTCATTCTGCATAGAATTTTATTTAAGTACTGCATCAGTTTGAATTCTGCTTAAGTGTCAGTTTACTCAGGTTGTCTTTATGAAAATGAATGATAATGTCCAAGTAAAGAGAAAAAAAGTTATAAATGCCTCACCCAAAGGYTTTTTCCTCTCTCATTACCAGTCACCTTTGGTGAAGTATAGCTGCTTCTGTAAGTGATATAAATTACAATATATTTTATGAAAATGACTTTGCCATTCATAGGAAAACACTTCAAACTGTTTCATATTGGTATTTTTTTACATAACCTATGCATATATCACCAGTAAAAACTTGATAAAGCAGATTGCATTTCTGTTCCCTGCCCAAGGACTTCATCTAGAACACAAAATGTGTGGGGTGGTTGAATTATCATGATGATAACTACACCCCACAAAATGTGTGGGGTGGTTGATGATCATAACTACAACTTGAACAATAAAAAATTGAGTATAATTTTGTTCGCACAAACCCTTCKGAATAAAAACAAGTATTTCTTAGAAGAAGACATAAAAAAACATATCATATTAAAATAATTTGTTTTAACACAGGAGGTAAAATTTATCTTGGGCAAAGAAGTMATTTTCATCCCCACAGAATGCTAATATGGCATAAAAATAATGAAAATATAAGAACAAACCCATAACAAGTATATATAGGTGGAGAGATTTAAGTATGGCTTAAATACCTCRTGAATATCCAAATTTATTTTAAGAAACTATGAAAACTATACTGTCTGAAGTCAGAACAAGATATTGAATTACTGTTAAAAAGGAATTTGAGGTGGGTTATACAGACAGTTCCAAATTAAGCCACATTGTTTGTCATGGTACTTTATAGTGTATGACTGAGTCTGTACTGACTTGTATCACCAGAAGATGCAAATATCATCTGACCTGTTTGTACGATGCAGGGTTATTTACTTGGAGAATGAGCTTAACATAGATTTATTATTTTTCTTTTTGGTAACAGTAGTGAATGAGTGTACAGGTATTTCCTGTTTGCCTCAGATTAAATGATTCATTTTCAGCACTGTTAAATATCCTTTTCTAACCACTGTCAGGATTTACAATAATCTTACTTCATGTGACTTAGAGTTATGCTTATCTTTTTTTTGTTGTTGTTTATTTTTTCCCCTGATACTCAGAGTCCATTCCTCTTAGCTTGTCTCCAGTTGGGTAGAACACAACGTTGTAGTTTTAATTTTGATTTCTTGCAAAATTTTCAGTTATTGTTTTTATTGTTTGCTCTTGGTATGTAGTTTCTTTCTTCATGGAATCAGAATTATCACTATTTACCAAAGACTGGTTATCCAGGCCTCTTTTTTGCACCTAAAATATTCTGCAATGTCTATATGCATTTTTTCTAAGTGAAATATTTTTCCTATGAGTAAAAGCATATATATCCTTCATAAGAAAATGTGTTCTAGCTTCAAGAATGGAAAAAAAATAATTTTATAACCAAATAAAATTGGAAGAAACTCAGTTGATAATGTGGTTCAAAAKCTTTCTCAAAATAAGGCCTGCTTGTAACCCAAACTGGACTCTAGTTTGACCTGGTTACAGAAGGCCTTGGGTAGCTGAGTTCTGAATATCTCCAAGGAGKGAGTTTTTACAAGCTCTGTGGGCAAGTTTAAATTACCTGTCAAGATTTCCTCTGTGCCTTCATTTTTTTAACCTATCAGATAGATGAAGACAGAAATTGAAGGTGTCCTTTAGCCCTCTCTTCTTAAACTTCAACAAATATAATTCCCAATTTCTCTCAATAAATGGTGCTTCAGACCCTTTCTCGTCTTGGACACCCTCTGATGGCCTTGCAACAACTTTCCTGTATAAAAGAGCCCAAAACTGACGGAATAACAGGTCTTTAATCACCTATAAATATTGTTCTATTGATAATTATCACAAAACTCCATATAGAGCTGTACCAAAGAAGCAAATATTTCATATTCACACTTTTGAACTTTTTTTCAGAATTCCCATCTGTATCACTGCTGTTCATTGTCTCAAGGTGTTAAATTAAATATMCTGTCTCTTTGCTCATGTTTACCACTAATTTACTAATAAAGAAAAATTAACCACTAAACTCCAGAACAATTTATTCATCTTCATGACCTTGGCATCCATGATACCAACATTCTCGTCTAACCTGCCTGACCATTACAGCAATAAAATCTCCATTGGAAACCAAATAATTGAACAATAAATAAGAAAAAAATACATGATGACCTTCTTTTCTAGGTTAAAAATCCTCACTTCTGCCCTGAAAGCCTCTCATATTTTGTTTATACTTCAATGACATTATTTTCTAATTCCTCTTTTTAGGTGTATGATTGTTCAGACATTTCAGATCTTCTGTTGGAGATGCTCTGAATACGCTGACAGTAGTTACGATCACCTGGCTTTTCCATAGAATTTTTTTTTTTACCAGAAAGGTGAAAAATTTTTTCACCAGGGAGGTTTTGTTTGTTTGTTTGAAATGAAACTTGTGAGTGGTGGAAAATAAAGTGGTGGCTGCCAAAAGAGAAAGCACTCTAGTTTAAGCAGCCATGAGACAATCGATCAAACTTTATGTAAGTCAATGGATGTTCCCAAATAAAATGATTGCATATAAATTAATATTTCATTTTTTTTTATATTTCAATTTTTTTTTAATGGTAGAAATACAAAATATTGTAAAAATATGAAGAAAGGTAATTAAAAGATTTATTTTAGCTGACTGAGTTGTAAAATTACAGCAGATGTAAACTTCCTGTCTATTACTTAGAAGATTGATCATTAAATTTCATTTTGTCTATCAGCCTTCTTGTGTATAGCCCCATGCACAAAATCAGCTTTAACTTGCTGCTGAGCAGCCCATGAATGTGAGAACAATGGATAACTCATCATTTTAATGAAAAATATTGAGCTAACTTTTAAAACATGGTAATGTCCATAATTATTCTTCTATTTTATGTTATTTAGTTKAGGAAAATAATTTCTTTTCTAGAATATCTCCATAAGTCTCAGAAAATATTAATGATCCATGAAGTCTAGTGAGATAGGCGAGAATTTTTTCAATCAGGTTCAAAAAAGTTGCTAGTTTTTCCCTGGAACAATTTGCAGTATTTCGTTTTACTGAATACTAAAACTTCAGTTTTACTTTATGCTGTATACTTTCTACATACTCATGCACATGCATAGCCCAGCTCATTTCTTCATCACCAAGAGTGACTCAAGTCTTCATGCTCTTACTTAGAGCTTTGCAGCACAGTTAGAAGGCTACAGTGAGATGCATTGTTTGATATGCAGTTGGGCTTATTTTCAGAAATGGTGTAAATACATCCATCAGAAATGGAAGTAAAGTGTGTGCTGTGCAGTTACACACCTAGCTCTGTGCATCAAGAGTCACTTTTCACTAAACATGAGACCTAACATCATTCTAAACAGATGAGATGTGTTCATACAATGTTCTGATACTTTTTCCCTTCTCTATGTTCCCAATAYCTTTTATCTTTGAATTTCAGAAAAACACTTTTCTTTGTACAATCCTACTAAAAGGCTAAAGCTGTTATTTTAATGATGTAGGCTTTTATTACTCTCCATCTCTTCTACACCCACACAAGTTCCTCTAATTTCTGTGAGTTGTGAGCTATGAATCTAACAGGGTCTGAAAATCACCAGCATGAATGAATGAAACTATCTGCGTCTTTTCTGTGGGCAATGGAAGGTGAAATTTTGCTTAACTAGTTTCTGCTTTCACTTCTGTATCAAAGCCAGGCTAAACTGCTAGGGAAGAACAGAAGTGTTTCCCATACCAAGGCAGCCAATATCTCTTGCACTTATGGATTAGATATGCATTGTTCTTGAATACTCAAGGAAYTTCAGCCACAGAATGACTGCTAATCCAAAACTGCACTAAGCAATAAGCAATTACCTCTGCAAGATCAGAGAGCTTTTGGTTTAGTTTGATTTCATTTTCCATAGAGCCTGGTAAACTACAAGATTATAAACTATAAGAACTTTGGCCCACAGACTTTTTCTGTGAAAGGTCCTTTTTCGTGGAGATATACCTTAAAACCTGATTTGTCTTTTGGACTAAAAAAAAATGCCATTGGATGAATAAAGATGATTTTCAGATTTCAGATCTTTCCAGCAGTGTCAGATAATTTTGCCTTTTCAGGTGTCCTGGAAAAAGTGTTAATAAGAGTGCTTCATGAACCAGTATATGCATGTCTTCTTTATTAGCTCACCTTCTTTATCATGATGGCAGGCATTTTAGGGTGTACATTTCTGTGTCTGTAAATGYAGTGCATATTTTCTTCTGCCCAAGGTTTTCCTGATTTATTTTTGCTTACACAGAAAGAAGGGGCACCTTATATGTAAACTCCAGTTTCCAGAGAAGATGACACTGAATGAGGAAAATATGCTATAACAATTAAAAACAAGGAATAAAAAGAAATTTTTATTTCTATTAGATGAAAACTTTCCACTTTAGTAATGTAAATAAATACTGATGATCCAAATTATAATTTTCCTTCTACCCTGGGGCAAAAAAAACCCCACAAAAATTATCTGTAAAAAATTTTATCTAATGAAATTAGAATTCATTATTTATTTCATAATGAGATGGAATTCCAGACTTCCCCTAGCTTTAATCTGTATTGTACACCAATTTCTTAAATTTTTCARTTCAGAACAATCCTAAAGTATGTTACAGTTGCAACAGAAAAAAACGGGAACACATTTTCAGAAACTTCAGCTCTGCAATAGAATGCACCACATACACTTTAA
>NW_026623243.1:5307641-5311255 GCF_030028575.1 Malurus melanocephalus | reverse complement strand
AAAAAAAAACCCACTCACTTTTTTTGCATACCTCTAGCAATTAATTTAAATTATCTTATTTCCATGGGACATTTTAAATTTTAGAGAAACACATTCATTTCAGAAAACAAGCCAAACCAGAAAATTATTCAGGAAACTATTATTCACATCTGATGGGCAATTAGGTTCAGAAATGTCTTGCAACAGAATAGAACACTAAATTAAAAATTTGTTTATTAACATATGTTATTCCCATTTTAAAAGCCAAGACAGTTGCAGTCAGCTACCGTTGGTCGGGCTTGCATTAGCCTCTAAGAAGATTATAGAGCAAGTTCTCCTAGAAGCTACTTGCAAACCAGGAAGGATATGGGGATTGACTGCTCTTTGAATGATTGTAGAGGTTTACCTTGACTCCAACAACATTTTTTTAAAGGATCTCCAGTAGCACAGTGAAAATCAAAGTGGTGAGACAAGAACAGGCTGAATGGATTACAAGGTGGATAAAAAATTGTTTATCCATTAGGCTTGAAAGGATAATGGAAAACACTTTGAAATCTAGCTGGTATCTAGTTACACTGAACATTTCACTTCAGACCATCATCATCAATGACCGCACAACAATGCAATGAAGATTTCTCAGTGGAAGGGAGGATTTATATTTAGATAGATTCCAGAAAAACTGAAGGAATGAGTCACTGGAGACCAAGGAATTTTAACAGAAACAAAAGCAAAGCCTTGCACTCAGGAAGGAAAAGTCCTACACATCAGTGTGGACTGGGAAGCGCCCRGCTGTTTCACAGCACTTACCCCTGCTTTGTGCAGGAGATTGTTGATTTTCGCAGGAACTTTCCACCAGGATCAGCTGGTCATCTATAAGTAGTACAGTATTGAAGAAGATAAGAGAAAGCATAAATTATGCCAAATGGATCATCTGGATGTTTATTTTCTGAAGTAGATGGAAAGAACYAGTTGTACAAGTGCTCACAAGCTTGTGAGAATGTATGGTCTGAGTGGATTTCATCTTGCCTGTTGTGAGGTGTCTGGAATGTCATTTATGTACAAATTACTTGTCTCAGTTAACATTGTGATCAATGGAGATTTAGTCAATGCAGCCAGGAGGGATCATAAAAAGGAATTCCTCAAGAAATGGGGGAAGCCTGTGCAGACTGACATTTAACACTTTTTCTGTATAATAATTATGTAATTGATGCCTCTTGCCTTTTCCACACTTTTCTCTGATCGTGCTTTTTATCAGTTAGTGCAGAACTGTTTCTGTGAGTGCCAAAAGTGAAGAAATTAATTCTCTATAAATATAGAAATATATATATATTTAATACATATATACTTTTAAAGAATTTCTGCTGATACAATTTTCTTAATAACACAGTAAATCAGGATTATTTCCATGATTTATAGAGTGAGGACAGCAGTTGCCTGTAGTTTAGCTATAAGACAGYGAGCCAGGTGACCGCAGTTGTGGCATTTCTTTTTTGCAGAGACCAGATGTAAAACTCTCAAGTCCCATTGGCCAGTCTCCATAGATTAACATGGCAAATGCTGATATTCAGAAACTTGTGATTTCATCCTAAATTTCATAATTACTAAAGAGCAAGATACTTATCAAATGGAAGCTCTTCTTGGGGAGAACTGAGAAAGTCCTGGAAAACCCTGCTCTCTTATGTCTATGAAGAATATGAAGAAATTATAAAATTATTGAAGATAAATATTCTAATAAATAGAACTAGTTACTTGATAAAGATGAGGAACAGTATCACCTGTAACAGATTAAATGACATAGATCAGAATATGAGTTTCAATTAAAATGCAG
This sequence comes from Malurus melanocephalus, assembly GCF_030028575.1. Taxonomy (NCBI): domain Eukaryota; kingdom Metazoa; phylum Chordata; class Aves; order Passeriformes; family Maluridae; genus Malurus; species Malurus melanocephalus. Next base: position 5,309,448 of record NW_026623243.1, on the reverse strand, counting down.
ATATTACTTAAGCACAGGCTTTTGTGATCTGTGTACATAATCTTTCAAAAATAATCCTCCTCTTCTGACAGTAACAGGAGCTGTGATAAATCTCATAGTCATTGTCTTATTGTCTTGATGTAGAAATTACTGAATTAAACTCTATGACCTCCCTTACAAAGGCAATCTGTCTACCTGGTTTTATGCCTATATTTTCCAGATAAAAAGGTCAACATACCAAGTGAAATAGCTTTTTTTTTTTTCTTTTCCTCTGTCAATTACGTTTTCTGCACATATTTTCCTACAGCTGGATATCACTCCAGGCTCAACCAACAATGTGAACTGATTTTTTAGAACCTCTTTCTTGTCAGAGACTTGCTAAATGRAATGTCCATAACTCAGTTCATATCAACTCATCAAAATGGACTAGGAGTGGAGGTAAGTGGACTGATAACCTCAATTAAGAGGACACGAACAGGTGTAGTCAAAATGGTAGCAGTAATGTGCTTTTTTGCCTATGGAAAAGGAAAATGGAATAACACAAGTATACATGTGCAGCTGCTAATACAATTTACKTAGGGTAAATAGTGTGGAAAGGGATACGGAGGTACAACTTGAAATATGTTCTCTAGCACTTTAATCTCCAAATTTGAGCCACACGGAGTTAGGAAGTTTACTGGGGATGTCCTGAACTGTCTGACTTGTAGCTTTGTTGCGAGCCTGCAACAACATCTGTCTTTCTGCAGCGGAAGATCTGATGTACAAGATTCTTCACATATTGTATTTATAATAGACATGTTATTGTTTGAAGCAAGAGTTGGGGTCGATGTAGTCTTGCTTCACTCACATAACAAGTTAGCTTCAAGGTTATTGTTATGTGCAAGCTGTTTTTAACAATGAATTGAATTATACAATACTGATGAKGACAGAAGGGGAAAGTAATTTCCTCTAAAACTCCTGTTCATTTCCTGTACAAGTAACAACACAAAATTAAAACCTGACAGTGAGTACCACAGAAGTAAAGGAGGACATCTGCAGATTTGAGGCTCTGACTGATTACACTGGAATCTGATTAGCTATTCACATGGTAAGCTAGGTATGCTTTTTCCATTTTTACTTTTCAGCACATCAGCAATTGCACCATCAGTATGTTCACCAAATGTAAGAGAGACAAGAGTTGCAACAGCAGACTTTCCCTACTTTATTATTTCACACAGTTAGTGCTGAATTTTGCTTTAAGTTGTTCATTTTTGAGCTCTGGATCATGAGGTTTTAAATGAAAAGTATAAGAATTATAATTAAAAACTAGTAGAAGCAAAGGAAAAAAATGAATGCTTTCTCCTATGAAAGACATGGAATATTTTAGAGATAGAAAATATATCTTTCTCTTTGATATACAGATKATAAAAGTGATGATATGTAATACAAAGTCAATTACTTTATTATATAGTTCTGAATATGCCAGAACCATAATCATAATCACAATTAGACAGTTAGAACCTTCCCTCATATCCAATATTTTTGTATTTGTCTTTGAATTGTCACTGAACAAACAAATGCACCTCTTTGAATCTGTTCCTAATTTAACTGTTCTGATGTGGAAATCCTAGCTCAAAATTGAAACTATGTCTAGAGTTAAGGGAGAGTGGAGTGAGAACGAGAATTTTGCATGCCTAATGGAAAATTCAGTTTTGCTAACTTCAGTGYATCACTTCTCAATTCTGTGTTAAACATGATGCCTTAGGATTTTAGCTTCTATATTTTTTTATATTTTTCATGTATCTGGAATCCTGTAATTCTTTAGTGGATAACTCTGGACTCCATGTCC
>NW_026623243.1:5302849-5307496 GCF_030028575.1 Malurus melanocephalus | reverse complement strand
ACCTGGAGTTGTAACTGCCTTGAGGAATAACCCCTGATATGCAAATTGGCAAAACTTATAAGGTATGAAAAACCTGTGACCCACCATCCATTTTTGGATGTAGCTCCTGGRTGGGCTGGGAMTGCCCCAAATGCACCTGAAGACCCTCCAATAAATAYAACTGCTTTTTTTCTCCTAATTTTCTCTACCCTCTATTTTAGGTAATCCCGGATTCAGGCATCAATCAAAATAGATTCCCTGGACATTACACTTCTTTAAACATATTATTCAAGTTCTTGAATATTTTTTGATTTATCAGAAGTTTCTCAATTCTTATTGCAGGAGATATTTGCCCACCTTTAGTTTAGCACAATGTTTTGGATGCCAGACTCACCAAAGGTGTTCTTTCACTCCCCTCTGCAGCTGGAAAGGGGAAGAAAGTGTAAGGAAGAGTTCATAGGCTGAGATAAGAACAGAGAGAGATCAATCACCAAAGACGATCACAAGCAACACAGACCAAAATTAGAGTTATTAATTTGATTTATTAGTAACAAAATCACTGTAGGGTAATGAGAAACACCTTCCCCTCCACCTCCCCTTCCCTCCCAGCTCCATCTCCTCCCCTCTAGAATGGGGATTATGGTCAGTTCAGCACRCATTGTTTCTGTCACTGCTCAGGGACAGGACTCCTTCCTCTGCTCCACGGTGGGCACATGAAACAAGTAGAAATGYGTGGAAACTGACAAAAATATCTGTGTTGCCAGAAAAGGATTTGCAACATAGCACAGTGATCTGAAACATTTTCAGAATATTTCAACAGAATAACTACAATTTTATCCTGGAACTCACAGCTGYGAGATACAAAAGTAGAAGTGAATTAAAGCATTTATTCTGAAAATCTGACAAAGTCTACACTTTGATATGCAGACCTAATTTTCCTTAGGTATCTATTTTTAAATTGCATGCTGGGAGAATTACTGTGAAACTAAAATTTCTGTGAAAGAAAAATGTAATTTTTCCATTGTAAACAATATATGGTTTTACAATTCGGACCAAAGCATCATTCATTTAAGAACAGCTTCAGCTAGAGGTAATGTATTGCAGAAGGAGTGAGTCTTAAAAATATCAGATATGTTGAGATTACCTTTGGTGCCATAGATCACAGACAAAATTCATTAATTTATTGAAAAAAAATTAAAATAAATTTATTTTTATCTCGCCCCACAAGACAGAGACAGAAAATACCTTTTATTAAATCAGTTTTKATATCCACAGTTTCCACAGAAGATAGATGAGGTCCATATGAGGAAAAATCTGATTCAGTTCAAGCTTCTCACTATTCTCAACTCATAACTGAGATCAATGAGAAAAAAAAAATACCACAGTATAATAACTCAAAGCTTTTCCTAATGTTTCCAAACAAAAAAAAAAACCAAGACAAAATTATCCCATGGAACTAAACTTTCCACTCTATTTAGTGCCCATTTCCTGAGATATGTGAGTTTTGAACAKACATCTCTGAATATGTCAAGAGCTCATCTTGTCCAACCTCCCTGCTCCAGCAGGGACATCCCAGAGTGCAAGGCATAGGATTGGGTCCAGACAGATCTTGAATATCTCCAGTGAGGGAGAATCCACAAACTCTCTGGGCAACTCTGGCAATCGAGTGCTTTGTCACTGCACAATAAAGACATTCTTCCTCATGTTTGGGTGAAAACAGGTTTTCCTGTACATCGGTTTCTGCCTGTTGCCTCTTGTCCTATTGCTTGGGACCACTAAGAAAAGCCTGGTCCATCCTCTTGGCACCCTCCCTTCAGATATTTATAGACATTGATAAAGTTGCCTCTCAGTTATCTCCCTCAGCCTTTCCTCATGAGATGCTCCAATCCCTGGATCATCTTTCTTGCCCTCCCCTGGGCTGGCTCCAGGAACTCCTTATCCTTCATTTTCTTGCACAGATTTTATAATAAAGGAAGTATARCAGCATTGGTTTATGTCACTGTGAATTATAAGTCTTGCCTGTTTGTTTCTGTGGAGAAACTTTGAAAGTGTATATGAAATTCTTAATTGTTAATTTGGGTTAAAACCCCACAACTTTACAGGATGTGTGAAGTCTCTGATCTTTGTAAAGAATGAATCATTAAAAAAGAGCCAGAGGCAAGTGTGGAGATAATGATTAAAATTACGGTTTCTGAGGGAGGTGTCAGTAAAGGAARTTACTCCAAACCTTTCTATTTGAATTAGATTCCAGAGAAATGACAGTTTGAATCAGCAGAATTTAGAGTAAACAGTAAGGTTTGCTGGTGGATTTTAAAGGATAATCTGAAAGATTATGAAATTAGGTTGAATCTGTGTTATTTAACTGGCAAGCAGTACTGGGAGTTTCTTGTCAACTTTAAAAACCAGATGGAAATTTGATGTTGTGAAAATGGGAAGGCATCATAAAAATCAAAATCAAAGTCTGGTACAGGAAATAAAAATTTCAAATACAAATCAAGCCAAASACACATTGGCCTGTAGCAATCCTTCAATGATTTTCTGTTTGCTGCTAGACTGTATGTAGAATTAAGGAATGTTATATATGCCTGAAGAATATGAAAGGCAAATGTTTTAGCTCTGTAGCTTAAGTAATTTGGACTCTGTGATTTACACGCAGCTAGATAAGAAACTCTTCAGCAGAAAACCCAWACTGCTTTGACAAGAATAGTCAAGATATATGTCAGAGGGCTCTAATGTGATTTAGTTACAACATGTAAAATGTAATACATCTATAAATGCATTTTTATTTCTAAATATAATACTCTTTTATGCAAATWAAAGAGAGATAAAAGCATGAACTGAGCACATAGGATATTTAGCAGTGTTAAAAAGAGTTTTGAGGAGATAGAAGATATAATTAGACACTTCAAAACTTTAGAGGGAAACTTGATACAGAAGTATTTTACTTATAGAATTATACTTGGTAAATATGTACAGAGTTGTGATAGAATATACTCTTTGGGATCAACTGTGTACTGCATGGTCATCAATGCTGTATGTTTACATCTGCTTGGACAAAGTTATCTCCTCCAAGGGAATGATCCTTCAGCTCCGCAGCAAATCCCAAAGAGTAGTTTTATGCCTASAGTGCTCTGCTTTTGCTTACCTGGGAACATGAGTTGAAGTTGCTTGAGAATTTTCCAGTGTTCAATTGTAGMCTGAATGATGCTTAAAATTGTATGGGGTGGAAATATTAAAAGTAGTATGGATTTACCTATTTTAGCTATAGGAAAATCTTTCTGATGTAATTATTTCCAGAATAGTAAAAACTTTACATCACAGGGAGAAAAAGCTTGAAAAATTAACAAAGTATGTGGGTGACCAGGAATTGCTGCCCAGGACTAAACTGAGTTCCAGTGAGAYAAAGAGGATGAGAGGAGCTGAGGTGTTTGGTTGTTTCATCACCCCACTGCAATGACTGACACACACTCCAGTGTGCTCATAAAACATCTCCTGAATAAAACCTGTTAYGACTTCTGTTTTGAAACAATGCAAAAGAGTGAATGAAGCTGGTTATAGAGAACATAATTTTTTTTCATAATCTTTTTTTGTGGTCTGACATGCTGCCAGTTGTCTCATTAATACAGTGTGTAATATTGTAATATGTACAAAATGGAGGTAAAAACATTCTGGAACTTCTCAGCTAAAACAGAAAAAAAAAAAGTCAGGAAAAGACAACTCATTAATCTAAAGCTGTTTTAACTCTGAAAATATTTCTTATCAATGATTCATTATATATAAAAATGTTCAGGATTGGAAAATAAAACACTAGACAGATTTAAATATCTTTAGATAGAAATGTCCAGATGATTTAGTGATGATATTCTCATTTTTTGTGAGCCGTTTAGAATGAGAGTAGTAAAAGACCACTCTGATTTCTCTTCATCATAGGGAGCTATATTGGTTTAATCCATTTGGGGATGGAAAATAATTTTAGAAAATAATAAAATTTGCACATTATCGTTTWAATAACAATTATTGACCTATTCTGTATATGAATTAATCAGTCCATAATTTCAGTGAGTTTCTTAAGTTTTCTTGATATATGGAGAAACTATTAACAGACAAAGTGCCACTAAGTTATGCTTCATTAACAATTTATTTGATTCCTATCATCTGAAGCTTTTCTGATTACTAAGAAAAACATAAGTGGCAGGATCATTATAAAACACYAACCACTGAAAAGTTTGTTTGAGGTCTGCAGACCTTGATACTCCTATAATTGTTAGTTTGTTACTCCAAAAAACTGCTACTTTCAAATTTTCAGAGGCACTGAAAACATTGTTTAGTGTGATGAGGCAGCAGTGCAGTAGGGAAATTGAAAGGGACAGAYGCTGATTAGTGATAAAGAGAAAGGAAAAACAAATAGAAGGAATTTTTTTTTTTATGAAGCTGGAACAAATTTATAGCACTTTATCTGAGTAGAGGACATCATCTTGCCTGTAACCCCTGAAATTAAATAGAAACTGCAGAGATGCACAAAGCAAGCAAGAAACCCAGTCTACCTGTCAGAAAGCTCTCCTTTTCAAAGAGTTTTTCCTGCTTTAAAGATGGAATTTGCTGTCTTGTGTGACAGCAGATACCTCTGTAACATAGAGAATAGTTTATCCTTTGGTTCCTCTGCCACAT
>NW_026623243.1:5298981-5301122 GCF_030028575.1 Malurus melanocephalus | reverse complement strand
CCTGCAACAAGGCATGAGCAGCTAAATCCCTACAATTAGATGGAAAACACATTATAGATATATATGATTTGTCAGAGAGGCAGGAAAGCCAGCATCTATGCAGCTCATTCCTAGGTTATGGYTATAAATCTCAACTCTTGTCTGCTGTTTTCCCATTCGTGATCCTTCTTTCTCCATATACCCTTCATGCAATGTGATAGATGACTGTCTTGCAATTCTCCATTTTTTCAATGCTGTAGGAAACATTGAAAAGAAAATAGTATCCACCTTCTTCATATACCTCATGCATCCATCTCTTACCTACTTGCTGCTGCTGCCTTTATGGATTTTTTTTCCCACAGGTGATAATGTTTCACTTCTGTGTTTGGCAAAGCTGTTAAATGGGCAATACACAGACTTGGTGAGGTAGAGAAAGCGTCGTTCCTTGCAAAGCAGTGGTATCAGTAAAGTGTACTGCTCYTATGGTGGTGAAGAGTCATAATGGGGAACACTGAAAAATGAAAGTTGCGGTATAATTTGGAAGAAAAATAAAGCACTGACAGAATYTTKGATTTTTTCATCCTGGGTGAAYAATATCTAGAAGAAARCTGGTAGATAGCTGTSTTTGYTTGGWCTGGGGTAGAGTTAATTTTATTCACWGTTGCTTGTATGGGGCTATGTTTTGAATTYGAGCTGAACACAGGGTTGATAACAKRGAGATGTTTTTGTTATTGCTGACAAACGGCTTACACAGAACCAGGGCCTTTTTCTGCTTTTCATAAGGCCATGCTAGTGAGGGAGTGGGGGCAGTGCCTGGTGACAGGTGACACAGTGTTCTGACACGGCAGGACAGGTGACACAAACTGAGCAAAGGGATATTCCAGACCATGTGGTGTCATGTGCAGCTTGTAAATCTGGGGGAAGGAGAAGGARGTGATGCCACTTGTCCTCCCAAGTCACTGTGACACCTGATGAGGTCCTGCTCTCCTGGAGATGGCKSAACAACTGCCTGCACGTGGGAAGCAGGGAAATAATTCYTTATTTTSCTTTGCTTGTGTTCAYAGCTATTTCTTATCTGTCTTTATCCCCACCCAAGAGTTTTGTARCTTTGATGCTTCGATTYCTTCCACGATCAAGTGACYRAGTGGCTGCATGGGGCTTGTCTGCTGGGCCTAAACCACAACAGCAGTGTAAAATATATAAAAGAGTAGGATTACAAAGTGCTTATACTAATAATATCTGTTTAGCCAGCTAATAAAGGATCCAAGGAAATCCAGACAGGATTTTCTCTGGTAATCAATCAAAGTTTAGTTTCACTAAGAATCTGTACAATTAAAAAAGATGATGGCAAAAAGGAGAAAGGGAAGGGGAAAGAAAGAAAGAAAATAGAAATTAGGAACAGACGGGGCCCCTAGGCTAAAGTTTTGGCTTCCTCTCAACTGCAAGCTGTCTAAAGAAACGCAAATCTTTGCTTATATTTTCTTCACCCACATTTTAGTACGAATTTGAATGCACTACTGGTTTTCCCTTTCTGTCTCAAGCTTTCCTATAGAGTAGTAAATTTTTGACATTTAKGAAGTGGAGCCTGAAAAGATTTATGAAAGACAATAAATACTTTTCTGTTGATTTTCTTCAATAAGGTAATTATAAATTAACTGGAAAATGCAAATGTGCAACATGGAATTTTTGTAGAAGTTTATGTCACAAGTATCACCCACACTAAAAACACCTGAAGAGATTTTCAATATCAAAGGGAAATCAAGATATAAATTGCACGTCCAGGGTAAATATTTGTTTGTTTTTGCTACATGGAGTAAATATTTATTTCAACATCCTTCACTGATCTGGAGAAAACTGCTAGTTTGCTGCTGACTTGMTGTTAATATTTCAGTTTCTTTTAATATTTTTTCTTTAGTTATGATGCTGAAAGCAGATGGCATATTATGCAAACTGACTTAATTCCAAATAGTGTTAGGTGACCATTTCTTGACACAGCAAACAAAAAAAAAAAAGATGTTATTGTGAATGTCAATATATGTGAATATCTAAGCTTAGAAAATAAATTAAAGCAGAAAAGTAGTGCASTACAGACTAATAAAATTACTGCAATCATGAATATTTCTATAGTAATACACTGAAAAAATAGCACATCTTGAGAAATT
>NW_026623243.1:5295596-5298522 GCF_030028575.1 Malurus melanocephalus | reverse complement strand
TTGTTCCATCTGATTGTACAAGTATGACCTTTAACAGAAAGTTTGTGAAGAAAGGCTCAGGTGAAATGCTGCTTTTCCTGAAACATTAACCTCCTCAGTGATACCACTTTCCAATTACACTGTTGAGATGTCTGATAAGGATTGGTGGAAGTCAGACTTTGGAGAGCGGATGGAGATGGATTTGGATGGACATAGAACAAGGCAATGTTCACTTTCCCTTGCAATAAAAGGGACTATGTCTTCTTGCAATATACATAATTACGTAACTTGCAAATTGATTGAGGAATCAGAGAGGCTTCTTAGTTTAAACATAGCTCATCTCAAAAACTTATCAGCTTTTTGTGTTTCACTGGTCTGAAAAAGTGTTAAAACCATAATTAAGAAGGCTGTTATAATTTAAAGTTCTACAAATAAGCTCATGAATAACTTACCTAAACAATGTAATACATGTAACTAGAAAATAATGAAAATGCACATTAAATGAAATTAATGGTAGAACATATTACCTGATAACTGGCAGCATCTATTTTATATCTTTTAATATCTATGTTTTTAATATCTATGTTTTCAATGAAAAATAACATGATATATTTTTCTTTTTGTAAGATACTTTGGCTTTCTTTGTTAAGTGATCTAAGGGTATATCATTATTCATTCTTGTATTAAACAAGCTTTTTTCTAGTTCATTCACTTTTTTTTATTTTAAATTTTTTCAATTAGTTTTCTTTTATTGAGCTTTTGCTTCTTTGATGAACTTAATTTATTACTAACACATGCTGTATTCTACAGCAGATTGCTGCCACCTGTGCTGTTTAGATCCATGGTAAGATCATGTAAAATATCCTTACACAGTTTTGGGTTTTTAGGTTTTGAAATCTGAAATGAGTCACTAACTGTAAAAAGAACTTAAGCTCAGGAAAAAGATATAATTATGAAATTTTGAAATAGCGTACAAAACACACATTTTATTAAAGATTGCTTTATAGAGATGTAAGAACCAAGAAAAACTGAAATAGAAGGAATGGCATGAAATTCAGTAGAGGCAGGCACCTTTTTCCTTAAATTTTCTTTCACTGAAAAATGTGAATAATGCCACCCATTAAAATTGTCTGTCAAAGTCTTTAATTGCTTTCCAACAGAATAGGCTGGCTTGCATTTCAGTAATTCTAGTAATTTTATTTGTAAATATATTTCAATTTTGGAAAGTCCTGAAATATCTTTAAAAAATTTCCCTTTTTCATAGATATGACAAATTAAAAAAATTCTCCCCTTCACACAGGTATAATAGTCAGATTTCTGTAATTAAATGTTCCTTTGCATTTTAAAACTAGTACAAGAAGCAATGGGTAACAAACACCTCATAAATATTCAAGCTTCATTTCATTTATGAAAAAAAAGTAAAGAGTGATAAATAGTTATTACAAAAAAAAAAAAAAAAATCACCTTAAATTTACTATTATATTTGTTAAAAAGTTTAGAAATGTTTTTTTTTGTTGTTTTTTTTTATTGTTTGGTGGGTTTGTTCCTTGTTTGTTTTTTTTTTTTCTTCCAAATTTGGGAAATCTTTTTGTACACTACTAAGAATACCATCAGCCTGGCTTCTATGCACATGCAGAGATACCAAACAGGAAATTGCTAAAAGATTTTTGTCTTGAGTGAGCCTGAAGTAGAAGAATCATCTATCTYAGGCAAGCTAAACCTCTCCTGAGTACCCATTGTTTATGATATAATTAATAACAAGACTTTTGGAAACTGACTGCAACAGAAGAAAATGAATGGAAGAGAAAAAAATTAAGAAAGAGACATAATATCTTTAAACAGTTCTTGACCATGAAATCATTCTGTTTTCTTCATTCCAATGCGGTTAATCCGTTACTTAGATATCTATGGTGAAATTTCAATRTATCAAGAGGAGAATCCCAACCACCAAAACATTTTGTCAGCAGGAGAATCCCAGCCACCAAAGCACTTTGTCAGCTAGGAACGGTRGATTTTCTGGCTCTATTCCCTGAGCAAGACTCATGTCTGAGACCTCAGTGTCTTCCTGTCCTTCTCAGGGTACAGGGGGACAGCTTGTGTTGAAATATTGACTAGCACTGACCGAGGAGCTGCAGCTACAGGCAAAAAACATAATGTACTATCTTACCTCATGCATCAGTTGCTGCCTCCCAGATTTAACACCGTCCGAGGTCTTCATTAATTTCGATCAATTAGGAGAAAGGCCATTTTATCTTACATTTAAATTTATCATCCAAGCTCATCTGACAAAGAAAATTCCTTTATTCCTACAGTGTCCTGAAGAATCACGTCATTCTTTAAAAAAAAAAAAATCAAACAAAAAAAAAAAGCTCCCAAACATTGTGGTTTTTTTCTTGTAAAAATTGAAGCTGCTATTTTGATCTGTCTATTTGKGTCTTCTGAAGAAAGGGCATCCTGAACATATGAGCTTGCAAGAGATTGGATTCCTAGCAAAACAGCACTAAGTAGGATAACCACTGCTATGCTGACCACATTCCTTTAAAATTGTTGCTGGTTTTGCCCAGCTCTCCTGGAACTGTAGATTTTTATGAATACATGCGGTAAAGAAACATTGGACTTTGTTTCTTAGTGATTTTATGTTCTCCAGATTCTGACAGATTTCCATCTGTGTTTCCATTTACAAAATTTGGTCTGGGAAAATTTTTTATTTTCTTTTTTTTTTTTCTTATCCAAGACAAGTAAATGTAAGTTGTTTTCAGCTGAATACTTCTCAATGTATCAGGTTTCTATGATGCACTTGAATAAGATGGTTCTTTTAATTTCCAATTAGATTTCAGGAAAAAGGGGTTAATTTGCTAATCYTTCCCATAATGCTCCTTGCTTGGASAAGAMGGTGTTTCAGTTCCCTCAAGCTTTGTATCAATTTTTTTTAAGTATCTAGGGGAGA
>NW_026623243.1:5291999-5295074 GCF_030028575.1 Malurus melanocephalus | reverse complement strand
CATTATTAATTAAGAATTCAAAATTAAAAATAGCAAATAATCTCTGAGATCTTTGTTTTTACCCTCATTCTAATTCATTACTTAAATACATACACATACATGCAAGCACACACCTGCTATTTACAATTATGTTTTAATTCACCTGTGCTGCACAGTAAGACACCACACATTATTTGTGTTGCATTCAGTGTAATAGGATATTGGGTTATGTTTGCATTAAAGAATTTGTTAAAGTTGAAATTATGCACAGTCCTCTGGAAATAAAGGGAGGGAGTGATGATCAGAAAGTGAAAATTTAAGGATATTACATCCCCCCGCCCAAGCCAGGAGAATTACATGAATGACACACACTGGTTTGTGTTGTTGAATTCTTTTATTCTATTGTGACATAAATCTATTTGTGTGTTTTATTTGGTTGGTTGTTTTTGTTCTTGTTTTTGTTGTTTTTTTGTTTGATTTCCTTCTTTGTTTTTGTTATCATTAAACCCAATTACTAAATCAACCCAAAATTCTAAGTTTCAAGAGAATTATACAGTGTTTGCAGTGTTCTTTATTCATATTCATCCAGTCTGTATGTGTGTAAGTATGTACCATGCAAACATTATCACATAAATCTAGGAATCTACATGTCAGTGCTATTAGGGTTTAATTTTCAATGTACAGGTTAAAAGGGAAGAGTGCTCCATTTTTTTTGACAGAGTTTTATCATTTTGTTTGTACCAGAATCGCAACAAATGAAGCTAGCTGTTACAACAATCTCTTTCTAATTCCTTAAAAGGTTTTCTCAATTTACCATTTTAGAGGGATGTCTTCTGCAATTTTTACAGCATGAATATGCTTTCCAGAATATAGACAAAACTCAGATAATTTGATGATAAATTTCTTGTTCTTAGGAGAAGATAAGGTTAGTAATATTATTAATAGTCTGAAATTTTCTCAAGGTAATACTTCTATTGTCTATTAAATGGTTGTTGAGATTTTTTTTTTTTTCTTATCAAAAAGAAGCTTCAAAGGAAGCACAGAATCACAAGTGGTTGAAAGAGTAATATATCCAAAACCTCTGCTCTATCCTATTGAATAATTAAACTGAAATCTTCAGAAATGGGAATCCTGTTTGATGAAGAAACTGAAAATAACCTCACCAGCCCTGTTACATCATATAGACACTTGTACTTCTCTTGACATTAAGACTCAGTGCACACACTTCATGGATTTTCCTTTCTTCTTTCTTCTAATAAGACTAACATCAATAATTGTTACTTCAAATGAAATCAAGGGAAGTAATTATTTTTTTGGGGGGAGGAAGTTTTCATTGCATTGGTTTTGTGAAAAGGGCAATATATACTTCCCATAACTAGATTAGTAGTGAATGGCAGTAAGGCTTTTAAAAAATGTAGATAGATAGATAGATAGATGATAGATAGATAGATAGATCGATAGATAGATAGATAGATAGATAGATAGATAGATAGATAGATAGATGATAGATAGATAGATAGATAGATAGATAGATAGATGATAGATAGATAGATAGATTAGATAGATAGATAGATAGATAGATAGATAGATAGATAGATAGATAGATAGATAGATAGATAGATAGATAGGTAGATAGACACTTCAGTACAACAAGAATAAAAAAAAATACCCTAAGAACCCAAGTAATTGTCTGCTGTCAAGTCAAACAAGCAAACATATTTTAAAGTTTACTGCTAGCAATGGCAAAGAGATTGATTCMAACTATAATGAGTACTGGCTTGAAAAGAAACTGCTATTGCTCTGTGCAGTTAARCAAATATAGTGCTTGCGTATGCTACAAAGAGTGTAAACATTCTTCCTTTGTTTTTCTATATTTTTATCCCCTGATAGAGAACTGACCTAAGTTAATTCCCAGCAGCAAATGACACAAACAATGCCTCAGTAGGCTCTTGTGTTTATTTACTRCTAACTTACCTTATTACGTGTTCTTGCTTAAGGTTCATATACAGATTGCTAGAGTCAAGTTTGTTTCTTCTGAACAGTCACACAAGAAATAGCAGTTATTTGCAGAGATCACTTAGTCTCAATCCCAATGCTTTCAAAATTTGTTTTATTTACACCTGAATAGAATCATAGAATTGTTTAGATCGGAAAAGACCTTTAAGATCATCAAGTCCTACCATTAACCTAACATTGTCAAACCCACCACTAACTTGTCCCTAGGCCACATCTGCCACATCTACACATCTCCAGGAATGATGATTCCACCAGTTCTCTGGGCAGCCTCTTCCAGTGTTTGACAAGCTCTACCTGACTTTTTTTTTTTTTTTTTTTTTTTTTTTTTTTTTTTTTTTTTTTTTTTTCCATTTCCAATCTAAAACTTCCCTGAATGCAACTTGCAATCTTTTCCTCTTATCTGGTTTTAATATTTGGGAGAAGGGGCTGACCTTTCAGATAGTTCTGGAGAGTGCTCCCTGAGCCTARTCTTCTTCAGTCCAAACAACCCCTCTGACATTTATATAACTTACTTTCTAGAACCKTCACCAGCTTTGCTGTCCTTYTCCAGACAYACYACAGCACCACACCTTTCTTGAAAGWGGGGGCACAGAACTGGACAAAGAACTMCAAGTGTGACGTCACCAGTATCCAGTACAGGAAGACAATCACTGCCCCAGTCCTTCTGTCACACTGTTGCCAAAAAAAAGTCAGGATGCCATTGGTTTCTTGGCCACCTGGACACACTGCTGGACCATGCTCATCCAACACCCCAGTTCTTTTCCCCTGGACAGCTCCAGCCACTCCCTGCCAGCCTGCAGTGCTGCAGGGGSTTGTTGTGACAGAARTGTGGCACTTGGTCTTGTTGAACCTCACACAGATCTTCTCAACCCATCGATCCAGCCWGTCCAGATCCCTCTGCTGAGYCTTCCTACCTTCCAACAGATCAATACTCCAAAGAAACTTGGTGTCCTCTGCAATCTGGATCCCTTCACCCAGATCATTGGCAGAGATATCAAACAGAGCTTGCCCTAAAACTGAGTCCTGGGGAATACCACCTATGACTGACCTCCAACTAGATTTTGTGAGTTTTAACAATGG
>NW_026623243.1:5258710-5291040 GCF_030028575.1 Malurus melanocephalus | reverse complement strand
TAATTTTACACTAATCCCACAGAGGAAATACCAGCTGAAGGAGTTGACAGATGTTCTTTTTAAGCTGCTCTCCATCATCTTTGAGTGGAGAACAGGAGAGATGCCTGAAGTTTGGAGGAAAGACAATGTCACTCTAGTTTTCACAAAGGGTGAACAGAAGGGCCCAGGGAAGTGCAGCTTAGTCAGCTTTACCTAAATCCCTGCCTGGAGAAGACACAGCTGAGAGGGGATCTTATAAATGCACCTAAATATCTTCGGGGTGGTCATCAAGAGGATGGAATCAGACTCTTTTCAGTGGTGTCCAACAACAGCACAAGAAGCAAGAGTCACAAATTCAAAAACAGGAATTCCCATCTGAATATAAGGAGAGATTTCTTTCCTTTGAGGCTGACAAGACMCTGGAAAAACYTGTCCAGAGATGWTGTGGAGCCTCGTTCTCTGGAGATATTAAAAACCTACTTGGGAAAAGAACCTCCCCAATCTGTTTTAGGTGTACCTTCTTTGGCAGAGGGGATTGGACCAAATGATCTCCAGAAGTCGCTTTCAACATCAACCACTGTGTGATTCAGTTATTCACTCCCTGAAGAGAATGTACCAGAGRTAAATCTGACCTGCTTATATGCAAAACCTTAAAATCCTGATACTTATTTTACTTATCTAAACCTATTAGATTAAATATAAACTATTTTTTTCAGACAAAATTCTATGAAATTTTCATCTGAAATGTGAAAATGACTGCTGTTCATCTTAATTGTTATTAATGATGTTATTAATACAGATGTCAACTCATGTACTTTGTAAAATGAGCCTATACCAGAATTTACTCACCTGTATCTAATTAACAACAAAAAATAAATGCTTGTTTATATGAAATAAAAAAAAAAAAGCTCAATTTATAGCAGAATCAACAGAGAGTCTGATTAGATTAGTGTTTTGTTTTGTTTTGTTTTTTTACTGCTGCTTCTTTTCTTCTAATAAAACGTAGCATGCATACATACCTTTTTGAAATTCTCTCATACTCAGTCAAGCTTTCCWGGTGTATTTGCTATTTTGTATCCAATACCTTCTGCTCTTCTGTCTGCAGATTACCCAGAAACTCAAGCTCTTTGTGCAGGGAGCTCAACATTTTGTGTTAAACATCAAAAAGAGAACAAATAGGTACGAGACTTCAAAAATTATTGATATTACTAAAAGAGTTTTAAGTATAGGGCATATTTACTACCACCATTCACTTTGACTCTAAATGTTTGTTTTAATGGAAAAATGTAGATGAAATGTTCACAGGGGGCTCCCTCAGGTGTCTCATGACATTTCGTGGAGTTGGGGGCAGGTTTTACCACGTCACAATTGTCTATGTAGCAGTACAGTTTCAGTTTTGTGTAAAAATGTTGTGACCCCCCCCGATGTATTCCTCATCTGTGTGCAAGTTCCACAGACCGTAGCTACAGTTAATTTTACTCTATGGATCCTAATTCAGTAGCACAGCTTTGATCTATTTATAACAGTTTGCCTAGCCAGTGGCCATGGTAAATTGTTAAGTCAGAAGAATGTAATTAGTCTCTGCTATGCTACATAACATAAATATTCAGCCATTGATGCTATTGCTTTATTCTAAACCCAAATCCATTCTATTCCAAAGTGATCATGGGCACAGATGCACAAAACACACAGACCAAGACTTCAAGCATATACCCTAAAGCAAGAACATCTACTCCCTGAGGTTACTGGAAACTCTTTAAGTAGATGTAAAACAAAGCTGAACATTCATCAGCTGAGATGAGTTCTCTCTTGTTAACTAACAGCTATTACGTATGGCACTCTAAGATTCATTCTCCAGTGTTACTATATATAAAATAAAGGCTGATTGAGTGATTGACAGATAACAAGGCTAAGCTCAAGTAGACCAAAGTTTTCTCTGGAGAAGTTATAAAAYGCTTAATGCTTTATTTTCATGTCAAGAAATTGTAAAATGGAAAAAAAAAATAGAATTATTGTAAGGAAAGAAATAAAAAAGGAACTAAAATTTGAATTCACAAGATATTCTGGCCTTAATGGAAAGATTATAATGTACTAAAGTTCTAAATAATCAGTTCTAAACAAAAAATACCAGGGAGTGAGCTATCTCAGATATATTAAAAAATGGATGGAGGTCTACAAGACAAAGAATTGAGCCTAAAGCTTAAACCTTACAGGCTCAGGCAATTTCTAAGAAATGCCTGTGTTGGAATTTAGGAGGAGAATTGAAACTAAAGCCATAAAATTAACTCAGAGCAGCTAAGAAAAGCAATTGTTTTTTCTGTAAGAAACCATTCATGTATTGCTAATTTCAACATTTTATACATGAGCAAGAAAGCATAAAATCTTTCTTCCTACCCATAAAGGTAAATCATGGCAAGCAGTTTGCTGGAAAAAAAAAATTAGGTGAGAGAGAAGAATTTTCTGAAGTCCTAAATTTGAGAATATTTTTAACMTGTTTTACCTTATATTATACAAATTGAACTCATCATTTTTGTCTTAGACAAAAAGGCATAATATTTGAAATGGAATTAGGCACATGATTGCATACCTCTCATGAGTAACAAGAAGCTGAGGTATAATTGTAAGGATCAAAGGATCAAATGAAAAATCCAATAAAATTTAAATACACTGGAATTAAAATATCAAGATAAGAAAATGTTCAGGACTGAATAAAAACTGGAGAGATGAAAACAGATACAAATCAAATCTGATTATTATTCTGTAACCTGATGTGTAAATACTCATCATTACTTCTGATAAGTGCACTTAAAGTTCTTTAGGGTGAAATAATTTTTACTTTGATGTTAGTCCATAATTTTCTGTTGACCTCAAGTGCATCAGTGTTTGAAWATAACTCTTCTGCTGTGGGTTTATTCTTCTGTTATATTAGACTGTTTTGAGTCAAAATGCTGAACACAGTGGTGCATTGAAAGTGGTGGTAGAAAATGTTTTTTGTTTTAATGTGTGTATCCACAGTTTTCTGCAAATGACCTGAGACTTAACAATTAAAAAAAAAAAAAAAAAAAAAAAAAAAAGTACAGATTTTGTAGACTGCAATACTTCCAAATAGCTATTTTGTTCATTGGACTTGATGGTTCTGATAAATTACTAGACATGCAGCTAAGGGAACTATATCCATTCTCCCTAAAGATATGTTTGTTTCTGAATATTCATATAATTGTAAGCGTTCACAAGAGCTCTCCTCTGCTGCAGTCAGTCCTTCAGACAGAATGGCAACAGGCACCTCGAGGTATGGAGCAAGCCAAGAGACCAGAGATGACAGATGAGTCTGAGCAGCTGAGGTGACAGGACACATTAGCGTTTCTCAGTTGTGACAGTGAGTCAGCAGAAAATCCCACACAACTGTAGAGACGTTTATAAAACATCATCACAGTTACTGTTGATAAGCCTGGAGGCTCAAAGCATCAGGACTCCAAATGAATGCTTAAGGCACAAAGAATTTAGGATAAGAAAACTTTTAAAAATAAATAAATAAACTGTGGACAATCTAATGTTGAGTTCTGAAGTCTCATTTTCTAGCATGAATTATAGAAGAGTATATAGTATGGTTTTTATTTAGTTTAGCTGAGAGTATTTTGCTGAAAATTGCAGCTGGATCTTTTAGATTTTTTTTTTTTGTAGAACCCTGATTGACAGGATAATTAATCCAAAAAATCTGAACACAGGCTTARAATTATGCCAAAAGCCATCACTGAAACTATTGTTCTTTCACTGTATTTCTTATTATTTAAATATATGTATGGTAGTAAATGGAAGAGCATAAATTCCAACTCTATCCCTAGACAACACCATCTGCTGCCTTCCTGTGGTTCTTTCCATGTCTAACACTTCTGTGGCCATCAGCAACGAAGCACACAACACARCAGTAGTCACTCTTGCCTGTGAACAGCTGAGGTGGGAAAGTGATAGTTTTTAGATAGAAGACATATCTCCACAGGGACAGGATGATGGATTTTACTCCTGATAYTGTCATTAACTCAGTTTCATTTGGGATGCATCTATTCCTTAATTTCTTTATTGTAAAAATAATGCTACCATTTTTTTTTTTTTTTTGGGGGGGGGGGGGAAATAATGTTTCTTTTTCTAAAACCAGAATCTTGATTCAGACCTCAATTTCATATGGTTTCAAAAATAAATTAACAATAAAAAATGTTTTATATGTAAAGACATAAAAAARAAGAAAAAGCAAAATCAATTTATGACATTGAGTTCAGCTCCATACTTTGTGGCATAATGCTAGTTATTTGCCAGGGAGGTTCAACAATTTTTTCAGTAATTATTTTCATTATATGCAGATTTCTATTAGATGTTTTGTATCAATGTTTTACATCTTGTGTCTATTCAGCACTGGCATTTGTATTTCCCAGGGGCAAATTCCTGATTAGTAGAAAATGTAGAACTGAGAAAAATGCCACTTCTGGTTCATTAATTGCAGTACAGATGGATAGCTGCTTTTATGAAAAGCTACAATAATATCTTCACTTTACGTAATCTGAACGTTCATATTATGCTAGAGAAATATCTACATATTTTTGCAGTCAGAAAGGACAACAGAATTAACAATTTTCAGACAGCTGATAAGGTGTAAATAGAAATACATATGTGGAATAGAAAACTTCAAATTTGACTCATAACCTGGAAAGAAACATAATCTCTATAGTTCTAATGTATTTTGTAGACAAATAGACTCAACTTTCTTGTGTCAGTCTCTTCTGTTTTCCTCCCTCATTGACCATTAAATTTTTACACAAATTAATGTATATATATTTATATAAACTGATTTATATCTCAGTGCACAACATTTCTTYCATTCTGAAAGATCCATCCAGTGGACCTTTGCAAAATCAGCAACTTTTAGAAGAGAAAAGCCACAAATATGTAAAATATGTTCAGGTAAAATATCAACTAGCAATTTATGAGCAATGCAAAATTATCTGAAAAAGAAACACCAATCTTTTTTATCTTCAAGAAAAGGGACATTTTCATTGCTATGGTACTSCAAGTGTTCCTGAAGGCTAATTTAGTAAGGTTCAAATATTGAGAGTCTGTAGATGTTCTCATGGATCTTGTGTCCTTGTATGGAAAAATATATCCAATTTATAGTTACTAAGGTGTGTTTTTTTAAAATGTTCATCACATCAACRTGTTATTTTATATGACCCAATTCCAGCTTTTTCTTTGGTGAATTGTCRTCATTTTTCTTGCAGGTACTGAGAAGGAGGTGGAGCCTAGAGCCATGTGGGCGTGTCTGTGTTGCGATTCTATTCCACACAGGTCACCCCTGGGCAGAGTGACTTCARATGGAAGAGTGTGCACACACAACAAGTGGCCACATTTTGATCTTTTCCTTTTTGGGGAAGTTGTTGGCAGCCAGTGCTATGAACTCTGCCCTCTCTCACCAGAGTGGGTGAGTGGAAGTGGAACAGTATGTTTGGAGTTTAATTCCCAGCTGATTTTAAGCCAACACATCCCTRAAAATGGGTTGTCACTTCTGTAGCAAAATTTCTCTCTTCTATTCTTAGCATTCATTAGGATGAGACAAATTACATCCTGTAAATGCTTGTTTTACCCCAGTGTCCATAAAGGACACTGCTCAGGTCATGTAAATATCTTTTCTGGGGTTAGGTGAGATGAATAAGAGCAGTATACTGATGAGGTAATGCAATAATCAGTGCCTGAGTACTTTTCTTTGTGTGTCAACACTGCCCAGCAGTTTGAGGCATAAAATTCTGTTGCCTGAAGAACTCTTCAGCAATTTCACAATATGATTGCATAAGTTTGGTAGTTCTGCACTTTTCAGGTTTGGGTAAAGTAAGAGTTTCAGTAAACAGCTGAAAAGGAGTAATTTCTTCTTTCTGCAATTGCTGCAATATTTGTGTGGGGTTTTTTTAGCATTTTTTGTTGAAAATAAAATGAGAGAAGAAGCAACTATGTGCAGCTGATGACAGGTTATTGTTTCTAGCTTCTACACTTATCAGAATGTAGTGATTTAGCACTGTGGAAATTGGGACACAGAAAAGAATCCTAAGAGAGTAGAAAACCAGTACAGCAATAAAAGATACTGCCTTTTTTCCAGCTGATGTCTTTGCACGTTTTAGGAAGGTATGAATAATAGCTTGGACTTTTAAATTGTTTTGCTTATTTTCAGAGCTTTCCCTTAAGGTGGGTGTGATAACTATGGGCAATTTGTTTTCTCCACCTGACCAGAATAAYTGTTTAATTTTTAGCTTTGTTTGACAGGCTGAACCATCCATYCAATCTGTGAGACACAAGGCATTGTTACTGTAATGTCTCAGAAGGAAGACACAAAATGGAAGCAATGTAGTTAGTACAGCTGCTTCTTTTCCTGTCTTTTGATGCTTTGTGGTATGTCCAGTAATTGGCTTATGGCTAGCAAGGCTCTTAAAGCTTCAGAAACTGAGTAATTTAAAAGTATACTGCTTCATTCCTGTAAATGAATAAAAAGAATGAGGGCTTTTTTTTTTTTTCATGGATATTAATTCTGGACTGATATTGGAAACTGAGATATCTGAAAATGGAGAACATAGGAGAACAATGGAAAAACTTCATAACAGCAATAACATGCATAAGTTATTGTTTTTCTGTCTGCTCAAGTGCTTTTTTGAGGAACACACAAACTGAATTACTCATTATCTGCTATAGTAGCCACCCTAGTTAAATATGTCTGCTAAATTGCTCATTTGGGTTTTTCTTTTGAGGAGAGGGTGTAAGGTATGCTTATAATACACAAATTGATATTGAAATTAAAAAAAATAATATTCCAGTTATAAGGAATTTATATATGTTAATGAAAAATGTGGTATTTTCCTTTGAAATTAAAAAAACAATACTGAAATCCTAATCTCTTGAAAAGCCAGAGTGAAGTTTGAATGTCTTTGAGAAAGATATGCCTTAGTTAAATGCACATAATTGGGCCTGGAGTGCACAATGGGTCACATTAGATGATGCAGAACCCTTTTTTTTGGCATAAAGTCTAAGAAATTACAAATTAATAATATGCCTATAATATACCAGGCAAACCCACAGTGAAGATTAAGTCACCAATATAATGTTAACAAAATTCTAAAAGGGGAGAAGGTTACTCAGATTCTGTCTACTATTAATGAGAAGGTCGCCTTAATTATATGCCCAATGCATTAACTGAAAAATCAACAAGTATGATTTGWTTGGAGAAAAAGACAAGATTTGTTTTTTTTGTGGGCTTTTTTGTCAAGAGATTTCCAGGTCAGACTTTTGTTTTAAAATATGATCTGAAGAGATTTCTTCATTTTAATCTGCCCGTGGTCATTCATGCAGAAGTTCTTTATGTGGAACAGGAAGGGTGATACCATAAATTCTAAGTTTGGAATTTTAATTTGGCATAATATACCTTGGTTCATACTTTCCCGACCTTTCTAGTCTGATAGGATGGCTCTTGTGGGGATGGAGCATATTTAAAATTCTAGTTCTCACTAGATTTGCAAAAAATGAGCAAAAATCTCTGAGGAATATCATCTTAAGTAAGTAAGAAAGTAAAAGACAGTAAAAGACAAGACAGTAAAATAAGTATGGAAGTCTTATAGGAAATCAAGAAGTCTTATTACAAATGACTTAGCAASAGTGAGAGAAATGTGAAGTAATAGAAGAAAAATGGAAAAACTAGGGAGGAAACTTGGAGAGAATTAAGTCCCCTGTACAYGATAATAGAAAGATAAAAGACTTGAAAAGAGAAGTTAGAAATGTAAAAAAGATGAGGTAGAAAACATAAACATAAGGAAAAATGATGCCTGTTTGGTAATATTTATTGCATAGCTTTGTCATGTTATAGTTTAGTTGYATTTTGTAATGATGTGCAACAATAAGGTCGTATTCTGTGTGCCTGAGAAAAGGATATTATTTCAAGTGTATGTTTATTTTCCAGTAATTATTCACAATAAATGTGATCCATGCTTAGTAAACTGACTTAATGTAAAACTTAGATGATTCATAGTGAAGCAATCCATCAGTCTCCTGAAGCAGACTCCTGAAGATTTCATAGAATTTCACTGCCATTCATGTTTTCCAGTCTTATCTTTTTCATCCATCCTTTGCCCTCATTCTCCTTTCCCCAACTCCAATTCCTTTTCAGTGGGGAAAAATGTTGCTGTTGRAGTGTATGTGCAGAAAAATGTTCATGGCACAGGAGATCAGGGCCATCTGTTCATTTTCAGTAGGGACATGGTACAAGCATTTTGATTTTCTTYCACCACTGGACTCTAAAATCAAAGACCAGAATATTCTCTTGATGCATGCAGTCATTTCTTGTAAACGTGTTCCTTAGTGTTCCAGTTATTACTGCCTGGTTTTCCTTGGTGGGATACTCTAGACCCTAGGGTATGAGCTACTCTTCATACCATTTGAATTTGGAATTCAGTTTTCACATATGTTGAGGGAYTTCTTTTTTTCCCTGAGGCAGGGAATTTAAGTTCTCCTTGAATCAGATTATATTGATCATTGAACCCCCAAGTGCCTCTTGTTCTACACTCATTACCCCAGCATGGGGGATATTATTAATTGCTCCATAGCTGTTTGCAGCTCTCTCAGAGTAAACACGAATTCTAGTCAGGAGCAAAAATTGTGATTTCCGATCAGCATTAGAAATTCTGGACTCAGTATAAAACAGGACATGTCACTGATAACCAGGTATGGGAATAAAAGAGTGCATGTAAATAATAAGTGCATGATAAATCATGAATGTGCGAGTTACCACTTAAAGAAAACTGCAATAATGGAGAATACAAAGTATTATGACTTTGTGTCTAATTTGCAGCTTAAACCATGACACTGGGAAAATACAAACAAACCAGAAAACACAGTCTAAAATGAGCTGTTGAAAACCTCCAAAACTAACAAAGAATTATAGKAAAGTGGCTTGGTCTAACAACACATGAGTTTTTWTTCWTTTTTGTTTTTAAAGAGACACCAGCTGTCTCTCAAAAAAGCTAGYCAAAATTCATGAGTTTAACAAAATGTATAAGTAATATTTTCATAATATTTTATTTGCAGATTGTTCTAAATATGGTTTTATTAAMCTTATTACAAACTATCAGTCCTAAATATTGTCATCTTACATATTAGTGACATATGAACAACAGGATTTTTTTACTGTTGTAGGAAGTTTTCATCCTTTTTGCATTCAGTTGTTAYCACTAGTTTTACACAGTGATCATGAATTGTGAAGATGGGCTAGGAGATTTTCTTACCAAAGATYTCTAGGGGACCTTGTTTGAGCAGGGAGGTTGGACTAAAAGACCYCCATTAGTCCCTTCCAASCATTTTGTGATTCTCCTAAACTTGTCAGTATATSCTTCTTTCTTTTGGACTTAAAATTGATATTTCCCCTTGTTCCTACTGTTCCCAGTTCCTTACTACACCTGTAAGAAATTTAAGGATGTCCAAAAGGCTTTAAAATCTATGCAAGGGAAGGGAGTTGCTGATCCTGGATAGGAAAATGGGTCCTATCTTAATGTWCTGCTACTGTGGAAGAGGGGAGCTGCTGATATGAATAATCAGGAAAATGCTGATCTGATGCACCTTAGCAGGTGCTCACTACAGCAGGTGAAAAATGATGACTGAAATCAAGATAAGCTTTGGTGTGGGCATTTACTAATACAAATATATTTGGTATTGCACAGATATGAACTAATTGAAAGGTTATTTTTTTTTTACAAATTTGGCAAAAATCAATGTTTCCTGAAAAATTGCTTCTCTGCTATTGAAAGCATATGACAAAAAGTCTTTTAAGAAGTTTCTGAACATCTTTAACATGGATGAAAACTCAGATACACTCCTTCAGCCTCTTTCRGAGAAATTTCTAGCATGTGTGTTCTTGATTTCTTTTACTCTTTTTATGAACCAGGCATATACATTAGAAGCTGAGTGTTTAGATGATTATAGTTTAGCTAATTTTGGCTAAGTCATAAGATAGGTAGAAAAAGGGTGTGCTCTCCTTGCAAATATAAGGAAACCTTATAGTAAATAATGCTATCACCCCTAGTTGCTGTAATTAGTACCATATTTAATTACTTTAACTGTTGTTAAAATAGTCATGTAGTTCAACAAAATAACATTTAAATGTGGTGCACAATTTCCTTGCCTTTTGTARCATTAAATGTAATAATATATTGGTTTTAATTCAATCTGAATTTCTAAAGGATGTGGCAACATTTCCAAATAATATAGTTTGGCTTTAAGAACTAGTGAAGATAGAATTTTTAATCAGTGTGAGTTTCTCTGCTGAGACTCCTATATTCTTTGTTTCACATCARAATGATTTGTCTGCACATTGCAAACACAATGATTTGCTTTCCCAGCAAGCACTTGTATCATGTTGTACCAAGATGACAACACATTTGAGAGACAGAAATTATGTTAGAAATTGGTATCAGTGCCCTGGTAACTAATGTTCATTAAGAGATCCCAAGACATTTTTATAAGGATAAGGATAAACCCATTTTGTTGGTAGAAATTTAGYCTGGGTAAGCTGATTCTCTGCGAAACTTCCCTACATTCCTCTCCAGAGAGGTTATCAATCACTTCCCTTCTTAACAGCCTTTTTCCCTGCAAAGTGGTTGTTTGGATTTTTCAGAGGTTTTGTTAAAGAGGGYAACTACTATGCTGCACCCCAGTTCCACTTCACACAACAAAAACATCTGTTGAAAGAATAAAAAATTATAAGCAAGGAATTTAAATGGCAGTTAATTACATGAAAGCTAATGGAATACAGATAGATTTATGTGGTGTATACCTACAGAAAGACAAGAAGATTTACTAGAACAAGAATAAATAGATTCTTTKTGGGATGATATTTTAAGGTAAGTCCTTGGTACTCTTCAGACAGTTTCCAAAAGTCTTTTGCAGATACAATTGAACTGTTATTGTCTAATGCTAGGGACAGTTATTGATTCTTCACTCTTCCCTCAAAGGACTGTGGGCATAAATATTTTTCATTTTATTTTTAGGAAAAAAAAAAACACTTTGACAACAAAACAAAACAAAACAAAACACAATGACATTTGATGAAAGAATAATGTCACCAAAACCAAGATATGCACATTGATGTTGGAATTAATATTCGTCCATTCTTTTGTTTTTGAAGTCTAAATTAACAAAGAACTTCTAAAACTTACATAGGGATTGGAGGGAAGSGGAATCACCAGGATCTATTTATATCTAAATATATGTATTTTCATGAGAACAAAAATCAAGGAAATATGCTGASAGATACACAAATAATTTTCATATGCAAAAAAATAATGCACATTTATGCATCAGAAATTATCACAGASGCATTTAGATGAGCCCTTTTGGAATAGTCTCATACTCTGACAAAGTGTCAAATAAATTTAACTGAAATGGCATAAATTTGACAGAACTGACTTTGCTATCTCTTTTATAACTTCTAATTTTTTAATGTAAAGATGTCTTAAAAGTGCTTGTACTTTAAAATAATTCATATGCCTTTTGAGGGCTGATGATTGCTATAGTTATTATCTGAATTATTGGCTGATACTTTCTTGTGTCTGTTGGATGTTTATTCACTAGYAGAAATCAGTATTTCATCTTTTGAAAGCTATCAAGAATGTAAACTCTWATGTTGCTTCCAAGCAATTACCTGAGAATCCCGTAGTAGGTAACACTATAAAATATAACCATAAAATATAATCATGACACAGAGAAGTAACCCCCTGAAAATTAATAATTTCTAAGATTTACTGCTAAGCAGGACCCCAGCTGGTTTAATGTGAAGGAAGTACATTGAAAATTTATCAAGTCCCAGCCAAGCATTTAAGTTGCAAATGTAAACAGAAGCAGAAGCTGAAAACAGTTAACAGCAGAATAGATGTACTTGCAATTAAAGAAAATACTTCAACAGAAGTAGAAATTTAGCTTGAAAGCATCTTAATTTTGGTGAACCAGAAAGAATAATGGAGAATAATTTTACTCAGAATTTAGATAATTTGCTCATTTCCTACTTTTTCCCACATATATTTTGTTGGGTTTTTTTTTTTTTTTTCAATTATCACACTGTAGCTTCCAACTTCTGTGCACATTTAATGAGTGTGGAATTTTCATTAATTTTCTGACATACTGTTGATATTTGTAGTGATTATGRGCTTTTGAAACACTTGCCAAAGAAATGTTAAATGTAAAGAAATAATTTTTTGGGTTGCCACATAKAAGCTGTTATCCTCAGCTCTTTGCTCTTTGACATTTGGTTCTGTCTCACCCATGACAGAATAGAATATTTATGTGTAGGAGAGAATTTTAGGCTTATACTTTGTTACCTACTGCATCTCTTTATGTTCATTTTCTAGAGAAACTGTACTATTAACAGAAGAGCAGTCACTGACAAACAATTTTCTACTTACAAACAATAATTATGTGAAATATCACGGAATTGTTGTTGACMTCCATTTTATTTGTGTGACCAGTCAATAAAAGACTCAGACAAGATAGGTGCAGTAGATTAAGATTTGCTGGCTACCAGATGTCCRCCAAGCCACTTCATCACTCATCCTCCCTAACATGACTGGAGGAGAAAATGTGAAGGAAAGKCTCGTGGGTTGAGATAAAGACAGGGAGCTCACTCAGCAATTCCGTGAGCTGCAAAGACTCAAGCTGGAGAAAGAGCAATTAATTTTTTTCCAGGAGTAAGATGGCAAGAAAAAAAGACAMAACTAAAAATGCCTTCCCTTCCTATTTTTTCTTCCCAGGTACAATTTCACCCTGTTGATATTTCACACTGAACTCCTTTGTTCCTCTGTTTCCTCCCTCAGAGKGGCATGTGGGAGATGGGAAATGTGGATTTCAGACTTTCCACCTGCTGCTCCACCTACCTTGCATTTCACCCCCTGCTCCAGCATGGGCTTGAGCTGGCTTTAGCTCACATATTCCTTCCTGGACACTGAGGACACCCAGCATCATAATGGTGAGATTACAGACACATGTAGTAGGAATCACACCTGTATTATGATCCAACTGTATTGTTAGATTGTGTTTATCTTGTGATCTGATTATATTGCTTTATCATTCTGCAAAGTCAAAGTCCCACGTAACATATTCACTAAGTGAATTTGCTATTAAGCACTAAAACGCCCTTGTTTGGAATATGCAAAAGAACCTGGACAGACAGTACTGGATTCTGACAATTAGCAATATTTTATAAATATAAAAATGAGAGTCAATCTTGGAAAAAAATCCCAGGGCTAAAACACTATCCTTAGCAATTTCAATAGGAAAAAAAAAAAAAAAAAAAAAAAAAAAAAAAAAAAAAAAAAAAAAAAAAAAAAAAAAAAAAAAAAAAAAAAAAAAAAGAAAACAAAAAAAACCACACGCAATTATTTCATTTGAAATGAATGGAAGCTGGGAAAAGAAACAAAAAAAAAAGACAAGTTTTAAGTCTGGCTTATCCATTACAATAAAAACATTATCTTTAAAGTTTGAATTTTAGTTTGAGTTAAGGAATAATTCCATTTATGCCCAGATGCAATTTGACCAGCCTGCTGAATGTTGTTAGGGTGTTGATTCAGGTCTTCAAATCATTGGACTGCATTATGCACTTCTGCATGTTACCCTTGCAGTTTTTCAGATCAGTAAGAAGAAAATATTTACTGATTTGTTATCTTTTAGGTTATTTTCTACAGCAAACAGTGTTACATTTTATGAAATATTCCAATTTATTTTTAAAATATTTGTGTTTCTCTTAAATTGTTTAGGTTGCTACAAATAATATTTAACTTTTTGTTTTCTACTKTGTTTTCTGTAACTGAGATTTGCAGGCTGGACTGACCATCCCTTATTTGAAAAAGAAAGATGGTGTTGGTTGAAACCCTCATTTTGAAAGACCATACTGTTAATCATTCAGTGTTTAGCTTTGTTAAGATGTGTCATACCAGATTAAAAGCAAGTACCAAGAAATGAATAGTGAAGTCTCCACTCTGCCAAACAGCCAATGTGTGATGCCAGTCACCATCAAAACAACCTGTGAATCTTGGACACATCTCTCCTAATCACAGAACAATTTGGTCTGGAGTCTTGTGAGAATGAATGCATCCTTCATCCAGATGAAATATCAAATCCATAGATACTTTATGGGCTGTAAACAGCTGATGAATTAACTCCTTTGCATTTGGAAACTCTACAGAAAGGCTCCCTTGCTTCCCTTGGAGCTTTCACACATAACCCCTTTGCTTTTTAGTAATTCAAGGGAAAATCTCTCTCATTGGTCCCACTGTGTAAGATGCAGCATGTTGAGAGGAAGTCTAATTAGATTTGACATTCTAATTGAGGAATGATAAATGCCCTTCACCAAATTTTGTAGAAACTGTTCACAGGTGGCTGCTTACATGATAGATTTTGTTCATGGCAGCCTCAAGGGTTGCTTTGAAACTCTTTTTGGCTACAACTAAGAGAACATGAAATATTTTTTTCTTCATTTTGCCACTTCTCATTCTATTGTGAATGTTAAATACCCTTTGACATTGCGTTCATYATTGATCAGTTACTTTTAATGCAAAAGCTGTTTATTGGAAAGCATGTAAAGTTTAATAAAGTCCATATTTGAAAGAAAAGATCTAAATAGTATGTTAAAATTAATAGAAATATGGCAGTAGAAATAATGGGGGAAAAAGTTTCTTTTCAGCTAAAGGCAAATGCCCACTGCACATTCTTACTACAACTGCATTATAAATACCTCTGTCCCTGTTTTGCCAAGAAAATGGAGGCAGAGCACTTCTCTTAGTGATCAAGATGCCTCTGAGTGACTAAGACATATGCTTTTAAACCTCTATGTAGTCTGCAAATAGTGATAACATGTCCACAGACCAGCAGGTCAATTCTTGAGGGTTTTGCTATATATTTTCCTACATGTAACAATTAGTTATTTTCATCTAGTAATTAGCATATTCTGGGTTGGCTGGAACTAAGCGTTGACTCAGTCTTCCAGTTTTTTAAGTGTGTCCCTTATGCTGAAAATGACAGTTCAAAGGTTTTTGGATATCATTAATGAATTAGTGGGCTAAATTAATTAATTACCAGAAAGTCTGTGCTATTATCCTAAGGAACAGCTAAGTATATCTATGTAGATCTAGTCATGGACAATTAGAGATATCTGTGATTTAATCCATCTTGCATTCGGTTCTCAATTAGAATCTCACATTATGGAATTCAGCATAGTGTAAATAAATYGATACTATCTGTTAAACATTAGAAGCAGAAATACATCGTAAAAGAATTCTGTACTCAACAAAATATCTTCCAGTTCTGTTGAATAGTTAAATAGCCCAATACTGAACAAAAAACAATATTTGCTTGAGACTGACAGTATCAATTATCCTGTTTATCAGCAAAGTGTGAGACACATTTGGAGGATAAGAGGGGTTTTGTATGAGCAATCACATGCATACCAAACGCTTTCAGAAATGCAGAATATTTGGGCACAGCAAAAAGTGACAAAATGTTTGAGGTAAGTAATTTTGCTACAAATGATATCCTGTTTAAATTACATATAAATTATGACAGTGATAAAACTAGCTGACAAAGCCAGAAATAAAAAAAAAAAATACTCCTCAAGTGACATTATCATATCTTTAATAGCTGTATCAAATGTGACTCAAAATTATACTGGAAATGTGTAGTCATCACTTTTTGCATATACCTTCTTTTTTCATCCTTGCTAGTAGAAATACAGTAGCAGAAGCCATGAAAAAAAACCTAAAAAAAACCCTAAATCTAAACCTATATCTAATAAAGCTAAAAATTTCTTCCTTAGCACCCCAGAAGAGCAAAGCAGTAAAAATTAAGTCCTTAGATTTAGATTCACAAATGTACTAATGAATTTTAAAATTCAGTTTAAAGTACACATGAAGATGAAAGCCCTGAAGTGCAAACTGACTGTTATTCAGTCAGTTGAAAGTCTGACTGCGGCTGGCCTTCACCAGTAAAGCTTCTTCTGGGTCACAGTGTGTACTGTTTTAGGCTTTAAATCCTGCCAAAGATTGCTGCTTGCATTTKTCTAGTTGTTATGTGGAAATTCTGACACATCTGTCTGGTTTTTTGCATTTCTGTGCAAACCCGAGCCAATCTGTGCTTAAACTACATCAAACCCACACTCAATAGCAGCATATCTGTCATAACTCTTCTCTCAAGAAAATAACATTGTGATGGAAAGTGTTTCCTTCTCACCATAAAACAGCCTTCTCCTGCGATATTCCAGAGAAGGGAGAGATCTCAGCTCTGTGCTTGCAACTGTCATTCCACGGTTTTGAGATTCAGAGCCAAGTAGATAAGAGTTGAAGAGACAGAAAAGGTCTTGGAAAATGTTAGACTGCCATTTCCATCATTCAGAGTTTAAAGGGACAGAAAAGTATCCAAGATTGTCTAAGAGCAGAGATTCAGTTTAAAATGAAAACAGAAAGGAAAATTATCCAAAATCAGAATAGCCAAAGAGAGAAAAACTGGAGAACAGGAACTATCTTTTTAACATTAGGACAAAGCTGTAATGTTAAAAAAAAAAAAAAAAGTAAAAAAAAAGTCCTGATTTTTCAATTGCTGCCTACAGTAAGTGCTGTCACAGAGGGACCTATAGCTCAAAATCTAAGGCAGAAGAAAAAATTGCTTCAGAAATAATTTCTTTATTTTTCCTTTAAACAATTTCCAAGGAAGTTGTGGAGAGAGTAATCTGGCTTTCAGCTAGGAGGGTAGCTGCTTTCATTATGGCTTTGCAATTTATTGACTCCATAGCTTCACGAGTGATATCCATTATTTTCAAAGATAATATGGTCTGAGAGTTAATTTTGCATATTCCAAACCTCTTGGRTTTTTCTTCTCACATTACATAATCTGCAGAACAATAGCAGGAGTAGTAATACTAATAATAACAATAACCATAATGACAGTAATAATGTGTGTGAGAATCCATCTGAAACAGGACAACATAAATGTACTCTTTATACTTTGTTCATTGTANAAAATGTGATATTTTCCAAGTCTCTTACAAACATCTTTAGCAGCTTTGTTCATTTTCACATTATCCCACTGTTCCTATTATTATCTAATCCCAGACCTATTTGCTTAGAAGAGTTTTGAAAACATCTGTTTTCTTCAGTGAATGTGAAGCATCGTGATTATAAAAATCCTTGAGCTCTGAGTCAGACTGAAGCCCTATGGTGATATAAAATCCATGAAAA
Organism: Malurus melanocephalus; assembly: GCF_030028575.1. Taxonomy (NCBI): domain Eukaryota; kingdom Metazoa; phylum Chordata; class Aves; order Passeriformes; family Maluridae; genus Malurus; species Malurus melanocephalus. The sequence goes on along the minus strand of NW_026623243.1, from coordinate 5,273,773 downwards.
CAAAGTAGAAGTTTGCACCTGACACCTCCCCTATAAGACCATGTTTAATTTTAAACTACTCTGCTTTTCTCTTTTTTCTTTCTCATCCTGCATTTTGATGATCATTGATAGTTCTAGTGAAAGACAGGTCTAGTGAAATACTGAGATTTTAATGTACTTTTTCTTGATAGGATATTATACAAGTGGATGCATAATGTCTTAAACCTTTTGAAGGACATTTCAGACCTGATATGTTGCAGAATTCTATCTTAGAGCAATCTTACAGCGACTGCTTATGAGTTGGCATACTCCTATGCTTAAAAGTTTTGAGACTATACCAATAAAAACAGAATTTGACCCTTTCCTTGGATTTTATGGGATGCACATAGTCAGGACTATGCAGTAGTTTTTAAACATATCTGTATACTTGTCATGAGAAACGGTCTCCTTTTTAAAACAATGACAAAAAGTGCAATGGAAGAGAAATAAAACTGAAACACCCAGTAGTTTAGATGACCCTAGAAATAAGTTTTCTAAAATTTCTATGTCTTTGTTTAAAGTGAATAGGCACAGAAAATTTATGTTTTGTTTCGGAAACTTTTCTCCTTAAAACATACCCTACCTAATGATTTTTAGCCGAGATTTCAATATCAAACCTGTCATGCTTTGTCTGCTGTTGATAYTGAATTGCCTTGACTATGTTCAAGCCAGTGTCACTAAAGACATTCTTCCTGTTTCTACTCTGAGTATTAAAAATACTTTTAAAATTTTTCAGTTCTCCCAGCACAATCATCTCTTGCTATTGTGTTTGTAGACTTTCATATAGTAACATATATGAATCAAAACCATTGAAGCAAACACATAAGTTTCCATTAATATTATTATTGTGTTTTCTATGTATTTTGATTCATTCATATATTTAACATACAGGTTTTTAAGTGTTTTGGTTAATTTTTTAAAAGTCACAAATTCAATGTCCTTATGATAAATCTTTAAGTAAGATAACAGAAATCCTATTTTTACCATCAATTAGTGAAAATCAAAATTGTGTATTTCATATAAGATTATCTCGTAATAATCAGAATTCATATTCAGTCATTATAATACAAAAGTATACCCAATTGAATGATGTATTATTAACTTATTATTCAAGAACARCTGATGAGAAAATTGTCTAATCACTCAAATATTTGAGATAGAAAAAATTAAGTGTAATTTCATAATACTCATGAAAGAAGAAAAATCCATTATGCAAGCATTTTACTTTGCTTTCAAAAGACTTGTGAAGAGGAGTATTAATGTGATTATAAATTATYTGCTAGCTTTTATTGTATTATGTCTTTACTCCAATGCTGTCCACTTGGTCTTAATTAGTAGCTCCAGATACTGAGTACCAATTTTAATATAAATATTTATTGTAAAATTATAGTAGTTTATTATATTGACTAATAGCTATCATGGCAAATTTTTCAAAATGATGCTTGAATAATAAAGCCAGAAAATAGATACTTTTAATCACTCAAATTTCTGAGTTAACTRTAAATAGTGTTGAGTCTTTTTTTCTGTGCATGGCAAAGGTGTCAGCTAAGCTATGTGGTAGAAAAAAAAATTGATCATTCATAATATTTTCTTCCTTTTATTTTTTTCTTAAATTTGTTTTTAATAGAAAGTTCCTATTCTACTATTTGATTCAATATAGTAACAGATATGCAAAACTGACACACAACATAAATTAAACTTATTTTGTGTTTCTCTTATGACAATGAAACCTGAAATATCATACTGCCAGGAGGTGAATATTTCTGATTTTTACAATACATTTATGAACTATTACAACACAAAATGTACTCAGAAACTGATAAAAGTAGTTATTAGGATATTTAAAACATTAGATATGAACTCTAGCCACATTATTCTMTCCTTTGTGTTGACTAAACTACTTTATAAGATAGATATAGTTACTTGAATCTTCTTTAGAATTAATGAAATAAAGTTAAATCATCACCTAATTAATAAGGTGTGTATTTGCTTTGGCCTTTTGAAAGTGAAGCAATAGATTTAAAATTTATTGATTCATACTGTAACCCAGAATATAAACCATTTTATGTCTAGATTATTCCCTTCTGTGGAAAACTGTGATTGTGAGGGGSAAAGTGCCTTGAAAAATTTCTCCAGACTCCTTTCAGTGTGTTTTCAATCTCTGAAACATAGGATATTGTCTCTATCACCATTCTGTATGGGACCTTCCTAAATGTTTTCTATCCAACAGAACTGAAAGGAATATCATATACCTKCTGGAAGGCCCTCCAGCCTGGACAACAGACCAAAACACTTCAAGAGTTTTAACCATAATTGCCATAATGTGAGTTTTAGAAAAAATAGTCTTCATGTGATTCTACAATTAACTTCTGCAAAGACAGAGAGAAGTTAAAGGAAAAGGGAAGTAGAGACCTGCTGTGTTCAAACGTGTATGTTAGTCATTTTTCTTCTAGCATGAATTCAAGGAATTTTTCTTTACAACCCATCTTCTTCAGCACTATTCTTTCATGTTTTGCAATACTTAAAAAATTAGATTAAAAAGAAAAAAAGTTTAATAAAGTTTTGAGAAAATAAATGAACAACATTTTGAATGTAAGTTTTTGATCATTTGAGACACCTCAGAATATCCAAAATGCCTGTACAGGGATGATGAGATACCACCAAAGGCTGACAAGATACAGCCTAAAGCAGGCACCTATAATCTCAAATCAGTTTTAGGTCTAGGATGACTATATTAATTTTGATTTTAGATTAATAATAAATGAGATATAAATGAGAACATGTGCWACTGAAATGGCATATATAAACTTGTAGCAAGAGACATTTAGCAGTAATTTTTAAACTGCTGAGGATTCAGCAATTAGCTTGAWGGGATAGAAATACTACATTAGATTGTTGAAATAACACTTCAATCGGTTCTATAATTACAATTTCTTATCGAGATAATTCTTGTCCTCTATGGAACACAAATTATCAGAATAATGTTTAGATTGTGGTAATTAATGCTTTCAGCCAAAAATATAATTTCATATAAAATATGRAATAAAATTGAACTTTATGCTCTACAGCATCATTACATCCATGTTGTGGTAAATGCAGTGCTTTGAATCCATTAACTTTTCATTGTGTGGTGTTATCATCCACTGCTAAAGATTAGCWACTGACACATTTATCAAAGGATGATAAATGAGCTGTCCTTTCAGATGTCTGATTATCTGACCTTTATTCAGTTAAAAGCACAAGGGGCTGACAGTGTTAAGTGYTTGCTAGTTTAGAATGAAATTGAACCTAGGAAATGAATGCTTGGTATTCTCTTCAATAACACAAATTTATTCTATCAATTTATTTTTAAATTAAAGAAAACAAAATTTATTATAAAGCTCTGTAGAAACCACATATTTCCATAGAATTTTATTTTAACAGATTAATTATTTCAAAAAGAGGTCTTAATTCTAAAAGCTGCCTTTGAGAGAGAACAGTTTTATCATTATCTTCTGAACTGTAGACAGTGAGGCAAAAACCTCATAGGATTGCAGAATACTTTCAAGTGTCGAGCAAAAATGTGTTAACTTTTGTCTATTTCTGTGACATCCAGACAAATGCTGTCATCTGGATGACCACAATTCTAGAAAGCTTTGTCATTCAACTATAGAGTAAATTCACTAACATCAGGTAAATAATTTTAAATGTTTACTAAAAGTAGTTGGCKCTTCCATAAACCATGAATGATGAATATTTACTTGTGCAAAGCTTAGATGAAACTTTTASATTGCATAAAGCTAGTACAGCAAAATAATCAGTGTTAAATAAACAACCAAAAATTGGTTTTGACATTCAAAATGAAATAAACTTTGCTAGAAATTAGAGCTCTAAGCTTCCAGTTTAATATGATTTTGCACATTTCCAGACACCTCTGGAAATAAATATTGCCCAGCTAAGATTCATGCTAAATACTGTCATTGATGTGAACCTGAAGTATAGTACTGGGCTATAGGAAATGTCAATACAGCTGCTTGTACAAGGAATTTTGAGTTCAGACATCTGCCTTGGCTTCTGGTCATCTCTGAAGGGAAAGAATGGATAGRCCAAGTGTTATAACCTCCAGATTATGAGATTTATGCAGATGCATCCTTAGTGTAAAAAGCTTCAAATTAAAAATGTTCCTTGCTCTACTGAGGAACTATGCCAACTATATAGTTGGTTTTATTTCTAGGYAAATTTTGATAATTATATCCTCCTTCAAAGTTGACTGGACATGRATTGCCCTTTAGCTAGTAGTCAAGATGTTGAGATGTGAACATAAAAGTAAACCAGTGTGCTTACCAGCATGACTTTTACTACCAGGAAGAAATCACTTCAGATTAGGGTTCTCTGCTTTCACTGTCAGGAGTGCAGGCAAAGATAGAACATACTCTTTAAAAAGATGAAGCAGTGCTGCTCTTTTTCTAAGCTATTTTTCTTATCTTGGGAATAAATGCTAGAACTTTAGAAGATATATGGCTAATATGTGCAGGTTTAAGACTACAAATGGATGAAGTCATTGCTGAAATGTTGCTTATAGCAAGTTCTTTTACTGAGGACAGATCAGCTGTAGGAATCACATCCTTGATGGGATCTTTAATGTATGAATCACTGTTATGAAGTTGGAACACTTTACCCAAACCTTCTTAGCAAGATGATCTATTACAGCCAAAATGTAGTTCTACTCCAGCACAGTCATTGGCATGACAGTGAAGACCAAATTAATCTCCCTCCCTTTCCTTACCATGGCCAAGCTAGTTATTCTTGTCTGGTTTCTACAGTCTTATAGAGTGATGCCATGACACTAGCGAAACTTTTGGATGTCAATGTATATTTAAAGTGGTTCATCTGAGCATTTTTTTCTACAAATGCCTTGTCAGAATGTTTTCCTCTTCTGTGGTAGCTATTGTTTCTCRGTGCACACCTAACTCCCTAAATTGAATTACAGATTGGAGGCCAGGCTGAGTGCAGGATTTAAATCCTCCAAATTTAGCTTTCTACACACATCCAAGTCCCTACCACTGGTCAGCCCATCCCATGGGTCTAGATAAAGATGGAACATCTGCCAGGTGTCCAGCTAAATAAGTCTTTAAACTCCCTCCACTAGACTTSTACTCATAAATCCAAGCTTAGACCTCAAACATGACTCTGGGTACTGATGTCTAGACATATGTATATGAATGTCATCAGATTAAATCACAGCCTCAGGTTTTTTAATGCACAGAGACACATAGTACTGTTTTTATATGTACCTGTATATTCTTGCTGTCTCTCCGAAAAGATATGGATTGGCTGTAGGGTCCTTCACATCCAGCYCTACAGGTGCTGTACAGAGTCATCAAGAATATGCGAAGCTGATTTAGTAAATGAATCACAAAACAAGTGACTGTTTAAGTGGCCAAAGTAAGGTACATGAAACACATTTTTCCTTTCCAACTACTGATTCTTTAAGCAGAATTGATTTCCAAAAAACAGTGCACAGGTTTTCACTAAGATTTGAAGAAAAACAATGTTTTCATTTTATTTATAAGAACTCAACTCTAAAGCTAGTTTAAAAAATCCTAATTTACATTTGGATAACCATCTTCCCTAGAAATTGTCCTCCTAACACATAATTCACTAAAACTGCAAGTCATTATATCTCTTGTTGGTTAATTTTTCCTCAGTGAAAAATAGTTACATATTTAGAGTAAGAATTGAAAGAAGTAACAACAATCATTACTTTAATTATTTGTCCTTTATCACAGTATTATTCAAGTGACCTTCTTTCTTCTCAACTCATCTTTCTTCATTTCAGGGATGAAGTTTGTATCAAACCTATTTTTTTTTATTTGTCTGTTTTCAAAGCACAAGACACTTTCTCTTTAGAAGCACTTCAAATTTGAACTTAATGATCTTTTGACACTGCTTTTTGAAGGTTACCAGGTCACCTTTATATGATTGCTTGTCTCTAGTCTCCACAGGTTAATGGATGATCAACAATAGGAAATCATTAGAAATCTGATTGTGTCTGAACAATGTTGAAATATTCAGAACTTTCAGACATGATCTTATAATTTGATTAAAACATTTCTCTGTCCCTTATTCTCTCTCTCATGTGAGTTATGTGGCTGAGCCATACTTTCATTGTACCTTCATTTCAACATTGTAGGGATCTTCATGGATTTGCAAGATTAAAATACTTTCCTCTTCCTTTAACCAACCATGATAGTGGTGTCATGAGTAATACATTCCAGTGACAATCAAGTATATTAATCTGTTTCCATTCCAGCAGACTAGTTGACAATYCATCATAATCTAATACACTCCTGGGAAATTCATAGGGATTATCTGTCAAAGTCTTGATAACATTTAAAAACCTAATTACAATATTTAAGTGCATTTATTGATTTGAATTTTTTTTTCAATGCTTTCCAAATTATCAAGCTGATTTTTAATCTTTTCCCTATCCTTTATGGTTTTTCAGTCTCACAGAATCTGTGAGATAAAAGTCATCTGCAAATAAAAGGACTACTTATTTAATTTCATTGGCTACTAATGAGAATATTTAGTAACTGTTGTCCAACACAGATAAGCAGAAAATGTCACCTCACTCATCCTCAGGTGGCAAAGAACCATTTACAACAGTATGTTATGTYTTTCTAACTAATCTTGCACACATTTATAAATATTCATCCTACTATTTTCTGCCAGTTTTCTTCCAGATATCAAGTATATATTTGCCAAAAACTTTTCCATGAACACAACACATAATATTGCCTAACACTCAACCTTGCCTTTCTGCTAGAGAAAAAAATTAATTTGTAGTGRCATGATTTGTTTCTCATGAATCCATACTGGCTGATATGGAATTCATTCCCTGTGTAGAGGCATGGGGGTTTTTTTCATATATTTCTGAGGATAACAGATAAAACTGAGTCACAGTCTTCCTCCATTTTATCAACCAATAAAATTTTCTAGCATTTCATMAATTTTTCATCATTTCTTCAAAAATAAATGTTTTTATCCCATCCACAACTAGTTTTTTAATGATTTCAAATTAATTTTTGGTATATCTAGTTTGTTTGAAGACATCTAAATTGTTACATCTGTTTTTAATCTGTTTTGCTGCACTTGCCACYCTATGACTGCTGTCAATGGCACTAGGTGCCTCCATGCCATAAGAATTATATTATTTTCATTGTATTTTTGTTGAAYACACTTCCACATTTTTTTCTAGGTTAAACTTTATTTTGATTCMGTTAATATTTTTTCCCCATTTGATACAGGTTCTTATTAGTCTCACAAATCATCCTGGTGTGGAGCACTTGCAATKAAATTAATTCTCAATAGAAAATAAAGAAAATTTGAATAAAAACTGATAATACAGAATCATAGAAAGAATAGAGGAATAGTGGCTCCAATGATGTTAAATGTCAGAGCCAAATTTTGAAAATATCTGCTCCAGAGAATGATACTGTCAAACCCRTTTTTACACAATGCTATTCTGGGCTCTAAATAAGAGGAACAGATTCTATTTAAATAATTAAGGAAACAGCCTTCAGAAAGTTAAAATAACACAATAAAAGAAAATTTATATGAGTAAGACAGAACACAAYATTGGTATGTCTTCAACATCTGGTACATCAGTAGGATGGAAACCAGGCAAATACAGATTATCAGTGTAAAAAGATAAATGAAAACAGTATGTGAAAGTAACTTGGACAAAGAGCTAGCACATCTGATATGATTAAAGATACTTATACCTATGTCAAATAATGCTATGCTTATAATCTAGTGCACAGATTGTTCAATACAGGGGAACAGGGGAAACTAGAATTCATTGCTGAAACTGAAAAGAAGGTATAAGAACTGATACATGGGAGAGYAAATATTAAACACAAGAAGATATATCTCAGGAAAATGTGAAAAAAAAAAGTGGAGGATTACTCAGCGTTGAGGTGACTGATTTTAGTAAATTGAAATGTTAATGATTGAAAATTATTTCTGAAATAACATGATTTGATCTGTCTAGGTGAAAGGATCGGCAGGGGTACAAAGTAATTGCAACAAGTGTCTATATTGCTAAAATCCAGATTTTATCATGGGGAAAAAGCAACACATCTTCTGCATGGAACTAATGTATTGTGAATTAGTGTTTTTAACAGTCTAACTGTCCAAGTTACCTGCTACTGAACAGTCTCATTAATTACAGAATCATAGGATAGCTCAAGCTGGAAGTGATGCATAAGCATCATAGTCTAACTACTGGCTCCTGCACTCTGATGTAGAAGTGTACTTCTACAGCGGCCAGCATTCAGTGATAGCAATACCTAACATTCCTAAAATTCCTTACWAGTTAATTCCTTCAGCAGTCTGAAACCTCCTCTCACCTTATTGGGTCAAAGTTTTACCGGCATTTATTTCCTGTTGCTACACAAGTCTTCCTGATACCTTAAATGTTTTCTAGTGCTGTGCTCAATCCTTCATTATCCCTTCAAGTCCAGAAAAGGATCAGGATGGTTAAGGAACTGGTCTCAGGTCTAAACTCAAACTTTGACCCTGTCTAGTCCAGTCTAGAATTTATTTAAGGATAAAGACTTCAAAAACCCCTCTCAAAAACATATTCCCATCTTCAGCCACCTTAATTGTGTCCTCTTGCTTTTGTTGTAATTGAGCTAAAGATAAATAAATATACCAAATGCTGGAAAACTGAATGATTTCCAAAGCGAACACATAATCATATATTCTTTATATTGTAGTTAGACTTTATATATGTTGACGTACAGGTGATAGTGCTTAATTTTTCCAGATTTTTTTTTTTACTCTGAAGTAGAAAATTAGGTGTTTCTGTTACTCCAGTAGTGGACTGCAGCTCAAAGTACTGCAGACATTTTTTCTGGTTTAGAAATATCTCACACAGGGAATAAGCTTTATTTTGCAAAGTAGACACCCCTCCATCTTCTGAAATGAGGTCTCTTGGGGAAGACATAGCAATGGGCTGGCATGCTCTTCTCTTTGTGGGTGAGGCAGTACCTCTGCCCATGGTCAGAGTCAGAATACAGGCAAGTGTAGGACTAAGTTTTAACCTATCTGTGCTTGCAACCGAAGGATGTATAAATCCCATTGTAATGGATATGAAATAAGTGTATTATTCTAACACTGTGCTGCTGTTTCCCTGTTCCCTGTTTGTTTCATCCACTCAATATATACACAGATGCCTTTCAGGATATGAGTATTCAAACCCTGTGCACTCTGGATCTTCACTTAGTGAGGCTGCCCTCACAAGCTTTCTGTTCAGAGCTGGAGACAGTCTGACCCTGAGAGCCTCTTCTGCAGCACTGACTTGTTGTTCAGAGTCCCACCACTGATAGTCACTGACTCCTGAACAACATCTTAGCACAGCAGAGATTTAAAGATTCAAAATAATTAGATGTTATCCATATAATATTGATTTTGGTTGATKTTCTTCAGGGCCTTTGAGAATATTTTGATATAAGTAGTTTACCCATTTGAACTTATTCGAGATTTTAATAATCATTAATTAAGATGTAACATTACATTATGGTAGGTTCCTTTATCATTCCAATTCCTGCTGGATAAAATAAAGTGTTTGCCCCTTAATATACAGTAACGGTGCAGATGGGAATTAACGTAGAATTTTATATGCAGTTAAAATCATAGGTGGAACTTAAGCAGTTCAGACATAATTGCCTGGGATGGAGTTTTGCCAAAATAAAGAATTTTGCTCTCAGTGAAATGTCCTTTGGATCTCTAAAGATTACATTTGCTCATGCATTTTGGTTTAAACCTTACTGGACAGATGGMATCACCAATATAGAAAAATCCATATAAGCAGTTTAATAGCTGGTCAACAGGGAGGGTTGTGCTTATGAAATTCTGTTGTGCATTTACTGTGGCTAGCTGCTAGGTGCCCATCAAGATGCTCTCTCACTCCTTTTCCTCAGAGGGATGGGGGGGGAAATAAGATTAAAAAACTCATGGGCCAAGATAAAGGCAATTAAATAAAGAAAAGCGAGGGCTGTGTGTGGAAGCAGAGAAGACTAAAAATGTATATTCTCTACTTCCCATCAGCCAGCARAGCCCAGCCATTCCTTGGAAGCAGAGCCTCAGTATGCATAGCGGTGGTTTCAGAAGACWAATGCCTTAATGAATGCATCCCTCTCCCTTTTTCTCAAATTTTATTGCACAAACATGGTAATTTGGACGTGGTACTCAACAAATCAAAAATATAAGGGAGGTTTTAACACAATTTGCATAATACTGTCACTCTTGAAGTTCTATCATTTATGTACTGGTGTTAGTATTCACTTTTGCACTTCAAATCACTGCCTAACAGATATGGTTAGATAAAAGATTTCTGAGCAGTTTTTGCACCAAGTTCACTTTAAAATGCTGTGGTRAAAACTGAGAGAGGCTATTCTTGTTAATGCCAAGTCTTAGTCAAAGTAGAATATCTTTGTATTAAGATATTGGCTTCATTTAAGGCCTAGGAAAAACAATCTCTTCTAATTARTAAAGATGACAAATTAGCTCGAACCTTTCTCCTTTGTATTTGTGTGGGAACTTCCAATACAATTTAGCTCATTAGTCTGTGGAAGGCTGCTGATGCAAGTGGTCTGCTGGAGGTAATTAATGGAGATTTGTTCAATAAAGTGGGACCTCAAACTTTGTCATTTAAGACTTAAGACACCTCTGGGGACACAGACCACATGCCTGTAAACAAGACTGAACACATACAAACAATGCATAGCAGTAGCAATGTGGTGCTGAAAGATAGTAAGCATATCTGATGGCCTGGAATATGATCAATTCTGGCTGAGGCTGGTAGGCAGATAAGATACTCACATTTAAAAAGGAAGAAGTTTAGAAAATTGCCCCAAATAGACTTTGCCTTGTATTTTTTTCTCTTTTCAAAACATAGTCTTGTTAATTACCTAAGAGTTAATCCTGAAATTTAATAAAAAAATAAAAAATAAAAAAAAAATTGTCTTTTATGAGGTAAATATTAAGGCAAATACAGGAAATAAATTCCTACATTCATAAGAAAAGGATTCAGAAAACAATAGCAGCCAGAGAAAAGTGATAAAGAGTCTAAGGACACACCTATTGTTGAAATGTCTAAACAATTAAGGATAGTAAATATAATATGGGAACTGCCTTAAAAGATAGATATTGAACCATAGAGAAAGGAAATACAGTTCAGTATCTGTTTTATTACAATAGTGACTCATGTAACAGAGAACATTAAAATACTGTTTCCCAGTGATAATTCTAGAMTTACTCAATATTATTTCCATTTCCAATACTGCTGTAATGGAGAGCTATTAAGCCATTAGATAACTATTCATTTAATATAGCAGAAATTAAACAAGCCAGTATATTTTACTGAGGGAATGTGATGAGAAAGAAGTACCAAAACTCATACTASCTGGTGGGCTATCCTATAAAATAATAATGATAATAATGATCATGATAATGATCRTAACAAAAACAAYGATAACAATGATRATAATGCTGTCACTGGAGTAKAATGGATTAAGTTCTCTCTTGTACAGTTGCTGCAAGAGTTTTCTCAGGTTTAATGTCTTAGCTCCTCTAAAGCTCACCAAGATGACAAGGTCAAGTCATACTGGGATGTGGCCAACATCACAAATGATGAGATTGTATACCCAATGATAATAGATAAAATAGAATTTTAGAGTGGCACTGATAGATGTTAAGATTCAACAGATGCTTAATAGAACTCAGGCTTTAAGCCTAAAGGTAAGAGCATTAAGCCTACCACACAACTATGAATTTCACGAGCTCTTCACAGGGATGTGTGCCCCAGGGTTACCTCAGTTTTGCAACAAGATGACAARCAGAGGCTTCCCTTAACAGCCACAGCCATTATTCTAAATCAACATAACAAATAAACTAATATTAACATTTAGAATCTTGAATCAGTAATTTAATAAATTCAAGATGAGAAAGAATTGCATGTGCTTATGCAGGTGAGRTGTTGTACAAAGAAAGAATTATTTAAATTTGCTTTAGGGAAAAAAAGGAAGATGATGACATTTTGAATAATACAGATCGTTCTGCTTGGGATAAGTTACCTGAAACATATCCAGTTGGTGGAAGTGTGTAAATCCTGAAAAGTAGTGAAGGAATATGTAAACATAGAGGAGCAGGCAAACATTGGTCTGTCTAGATCACGGTATGAAGACTGACAGTCTCTGAGGTTCAGATACATCTGTCCTTGAACTACTTTACTCCATTGAAGAAGCTCATTACTGGACTTACAAATTTAAATTTGTAAATTAAATTACAAATTTAAATTTATACTGGTTAAATCTTCCTGTGTCTGAAATGAGAGCATCGTAGCCACTAAAACCCACATTTGAACTTGTCTGTGCATGTGGTTGGCAACAATAAAACTCCGAGGTTGCTGCTAACTCTTTAACTCTCATGAGGTTTTTCAGTTKGACACATGAGGGAAAGCAAAACATTTGCTGAGTTGCTTTGGACCATATCATAGTTGCACAGATTCTTTGTGCTAATGTCTAGGGGAAAATGAGCATTGYTTGACTGACTTCTTACTTCCCTAAGGCCTCTTATTCTTGTCAGTTTATAGATGTACTGAACTTGATATTATAGGGTTTAACATTAAAAAAAAAGAATCCAGTTTGGCTGAAGGTGGTCGTACTATAAATTACARCTGTGCTTCTCTCTGGTAACTCAGACATGGAAAATCATTACAGAGGGTACTGGAGGATACTGGASTTCTTGTTCCAATGTTTATGTTCACATTAAAATGCTGTCCCTGGTTTTGAATTTGAAGTGTTGTGTTGTAACATTCAAGCCAATGGACTGGCAGATATGTTCTGCCATCTAGAGAGAGGTTAAAAGAGTTYCTGGGATGACACAAAAATAACTTAGCAAAGTGAGTTTTAGGCAATTCTGTTGAAATATGTACACAAATACTACAAAAATTAATTTAAAATAATGTACTAAAGTTATAAATAAATGTATGTATGTGCAATATCATATTATCAACATAACAAAGAAAGTAAACCTATGAAAATGTCTAAGTTCTTAATTTTCAAAATAAATTCTATAAGGCAGCCATGGAAACCTTGTCCAATTTTCAGTTAAATTCCTCTATTGCATCTACAAATAGGAATTTCAACATGAATGAGATTTTGTTATGAAAAGGAAAGCGTCTCAAATTACAATTTTAGGGGGTTTTAAGATAATTTAAGYTCATCTCTAAGAGAAATTTGTGACAGTATAAATATAAAAGGAACATTTTTTTCAGTTATGTGAGACCTAACTTTAATCTAATCCTTTTATCCTGCAATTTYTTGAATTATCTTGATTTTTTGTGCTTTTGTTCCTTTAAAGGTATCAGAATGTTCCAGAAACTTTTCAACTTTTATCATTTTGATCATAATTCTGCTGTTGGCAATGCGTCCTGGTCGYTGGCCTACTCCACGTTCTCTTGCATTATTTAAAAGTTGTTCTGTGGCTTATAAAACGGTTCATAAAAGTATATTATTTTTATAACCATCTTCTTTATATGTCTTTTCTTTTTGGTTAAGACCAATCTTTTCTGTCACTTTACAATTCCTCACAGAGCAAGGCAATACAGCTACCGCATTGTAGCTCCATAAAACTGATTTTGCCTTTTTTGTACACAATGTTTTGTAGTCCTGACTTGAGACTCTGGTGTCAGGGCTGGCCTGGGCTCATTTTGGCTGAAGATGAGCTGAGCTAGTTTCAATGTCTGTCTTGTGGCCAAGTGCCTCTCACCTCCACTGCCCGGCCTTGAGCTGTGCCACTGATACCMACATCTTTAAAATAAGTTTATTGTTGAACAATAACCCTCACAAAYATATTTTGGGTAATCCAGAGTTATACTGAATAAGCCTGTTTGGTGTGTATAGAATAGCATGCTGTCAATAGGTAGCCCAGATCTATTGAGAAAAGGGTTATTTTAGCTTGATTAAAGAGTTTCAGCAAACTGTGACAGTGCTTTGGTACCCTGGTTCACCCAGAGCTCATTGGTATATTCCTCTACTTTACTATTTTACCATACAGAGGTAATTGTGTTGTAATTGTCTTGCTAAGCACAACTCATTGATCAGAACATAATTCTGGATACAATTCTCTGATTTTACTTCAGAGCTTTGATCTATACACCCTTTTCTGTAACAAAGATCAGTAAACCTGACTAAATACACAGAGTGTACCTGCTTTCTACAGAATCATTATTTTTGGTAAGTAGCTATGTATATCGACCTTTATAATTAATAATTATTACTATGATGTTCCAGAAATACAAATCAAATTAAGTTCTGATAATTGAAGAGATTTTAAATGTTTCTTTCCAAAAATGGAAAGAAAATTTAACTGGACTTTCAAATATTAGTCATCAGTCTTTTTTCTGGTTTTATTTGAATAGATTTATGGTTGCTAGTCCGAGCTGAATAATTCCCCCACTTATTTATATTGTAGTTACTATGACCATGACATTGAAAAAAAAAATCACAGCTAATGATATGCTCCTATTAAAACAAGTTTACATTGTTTTTGAGCAGATGGCTATATGAACACTTAGTAGGAAATATTATCCTTTAGAATTAATTTTAAATTCTTTCAGTAATCCTGAAGTGTAACATTCACAGCCACTGGTATTTTTGCAGCACATTAAGGTTTTATGAAAGTAAAAGTTAATTACATATGATTACTAAACTCCAGGGATCATAATTAGCTAAACTGAATGGCTGCACATCAGTAATTAAATGTCATACTTCATTGTACTGAGTCCTAAACCGTACCCTTAGAATGTCATAGGTATGGAATCTGTTATATCCATAGGACAATTTCTTCAGAAAACCCAAATGAAACACTATACAAAATATACCAAGCAGAAACCATAATTATSAGTTAGTTTCAGCACTTTTGCATTAAGCAGGTTAGCCTTTTTCAGAGTTTAGCTATGAAGAAGAGATTGTGCCTTCGTTATTTATTTTTTTT
>NW_026623243.1:5251999-5258592 GCF_030028575.1 Malurus melanocephalus | reverse complement strand
ATTATAGAATATACAAAAATAAATGGCCACATTTCTCTCTGCATAGTGTGTTTTGACTGATGGCATATCAAAGTTAAGATTTCATACAAGAAAGGACCATTTATCTTGAGTAGAACAAAACACAGAACTTCAACATAAAGAGATGTTCTTGATCTACATTAATATGCAGAAGCTGTCAGCTTTACAGGATAAGGGAGGCAAAACTGTTTCCCTGCAATTTCACTACATTACCTCTCCACTTTATTTGCTTGAAAAGCCTATTTCCATATCTTCTTCCCAAAAAGTGTAGGTAACCMAAAAGTACAGATTTAAAAACAACTGGATCTTCTTGCAAGAAGATAAGAATATTCAGCATTAATTTTCTAGTTTTCTACATTGAAGAATATGCAGAGTATTTTAGAACATACAAGGAGAACACCTATAAATTAATGTAGGTGYTCTAGATGTAATTTCTAAGGCACCTATGTTGACAATCAAGGRAAATGTTCTTTTTAAGGCCTAAGTTCAGCACCTAAATTTATGGTATGAATATTTTTCTTGCTCACCTAACTCAGGATTCAGGCTGAAAAAATATTTTTTAATCTGTTTTTAGCGTAGAGAGATACAACCAATTTTTACTAAGTCCTTAAAAAATGAAAGTTACTAAAATCTGTAAAATGCCATTCTGTAATTTCAGTGCATAAAATATAAACTGTAATTGCTTTTATGTAGTACATTTTGGTTTTACTYGGCTGGATTAAGCATCCTACTACCATATGTTGCCATTTCTTCTCCTCCATTCAACACCTGAGACAATACTGGCCACTGCCAGTATCAGAGGAATCCAGGTCCAGCACAGACAGATGGTCACATTGTAGAAAAGCCAAATTTGGAGGACTTGACGAAAGTGTATTCTTTTTGTGTTTTTTTAGTTCATAGACATACTTTGACATTCAAAGGTATCATAAAATYAAGTAGAAATTCTAAACAATTGAAAATACTGCTACATGTGTAAAATCAAAATAGATATGTTTATATTAACCATAYTCCAAAAAATACCACAAATAAAATTTCACTGTACTTGTGCTTATAACAACCTCCCTTCTTTCTGAGATGGTAAATTTTAGTTATACTATCTAAATATAATATAGGACTCAGAAACTTGTAAAATTATTTTTGTTCAATAGAGTGWCACTTATCAGTTTGTAATACCTGTCTGAATTTCTTGGTGTACTGTGCATGTAAATTAAGAAATATCACTAAATATCAAAACCCAAAAGKCTTACTGGTAAGTAAAGTTATATTATTTTCTATTGGTATATGTGGAAAAWTGCAAATTAGCTGATGACTTATTAATGAATAACTTGTTAAGTCACCATGATATATTTGATGAGTTATTTTCTGTTCTATATTTCTCTTGCAAATACAATGTTTGCATTAAGAAAATTCATAGCAATGTAGATATGTAATTGTGTATTTTTTAGATATGGAAAATAAAATTTTAATAGAATAACAGTTTTGACCAGGCTCCATTTGTCTAGGTTTTTTTTTTTGCTTCATTGTCAAAGACAATGAATTTTGCCTAAAAGAGTGATGAAGATGTTCYTGCATTAAGGATGTTACTATTGAGTCATGCCAATTACAACCAAGCCTTCAGAAATGGAATAGCAATATCAGTACAAGAAGCAGAGGTGTATCTTCCTTTTATGCTACAAAAGCTTATACTAGTATCAGTATAAGATATCAGATTGATCAAATTTGTATACACTGTTCTGAAGAGGCATATGTGCATTTAATTTGGGGAWTTTTTTATTATCTTTTAAGCAATCTAAAGATTATCCCATGTAWGCCATCAATAACAGATATCTGCAACAAACCATGCCACTATCCTATACATTTAAATCATGCCCTAAAAGTGACCCTACCCAGCTATTAAAGTTGCATTTATCAGTAACTGAACATTCTTAATTTACATTTATACCTCTGTAATCATCCTGTGCYTTTTTTTTCAGAATAACAGCTCATATTTCTGCTATAGTTGTCTGKTTTTTTTTCAAAGGTGCTGAAGATGTGTCTTCATAATTATGGTGACATAACCAATGTTTCATCTGTACAATCTAGTCTGGCTTGTGTCCCTTTTCASTTTGCATGAATAGCACTAGAAATTGATCACAAGGAGAAGTTGAAAAACCAGACAGAAATAACACCTATTTTGATAAATTATTACATTTATAATCTCACATTAATATAATTGGTATGAAAAATAAGAAATTATTAGGTGGTCCTGGACTCTTAATATTTGTGTTTAACAAGAGAAAATTACAACAACCTGTTGTCAGACCTTAATCGTGCTTCTGACTCCTTAGGCCTTGGAGAAGTGAATAATTCTGGGTTTGGAGAGATTAAAAGATGTTTGAATGCATGAATTTCTGCAAGTCATGTAATCAATGCAAATTAAGATGACCCAAGGATCCCTGCTATTCTTAATACAGAATTTCAATTTCTATTGTCTTTGTGTGTTCATCAGTCTTCTGGGAAGAGTGAAGACCATGAGAAAGATGAAARAAGAGTGTACCAGTTACTGTAAATATACATATTGGCAGAATTTAGTCATGGGTGACTGGGGGAGCAATTCTAGATAACTACTCTACCCCGTCTAGAACAATCATTGTTGAGCTGACCTCCATGAAATCAACCTWCAGTTTACATTTCTGTAATATTGACTGTGTAAAGATTAATCCACCCCATTCTAATGTAGTGAGTGCAAAGTATATCACTGTTATGCTATTCAAAACTTTATGCATTTCACTGGACTTGTGTCAGATTTGGTTCTTAAACATTTGCCCCTCTCTCCCTCCCCCTTTCTCTTTCCCCTCTTCCTCTATCCTTTTGTCTCTCTGTCTTTGAGATTTTTAATCAATACTCAGGAGACTCTCAACTACAAAGCAGAGTTTTGTAGATGCTTAAAATGGGTAAGAAGTTTCCTGAGATGCTGAAGTGCTGAAACACAATGAGATGACTTGCCACAATGGTAATAGCTGGAGAATGAGCTCATTATTTGAAAATGCTGTGACTGGAATTAGCCCTCTTATCCCAGAGATTTTCACATATGCTACTCACATTCTTGTTGTTCTCCTAGAATATAAAGATGTCAAGGTCTCCGTTCAGATAAAGTCAGAATCTTAAACTACAATGCCCCCGGTCAAATGGTCTCATCCTCTTAGATGTTATAAGCTTTTTATTCTGACACTTGAAAAGATTTCTCTTATCTTGAGAATGAGAAAATAAAAAGGTGGCAGAATGAAACACAAAATCAAAGAGAAAATCAATACCTTATGTTTATGTGTGGTAGAAGAATGATTAATTTTGCTTTCTTTCTCCTAACATACAGGCCCWATATTACATTTAAAAATAAAATAGMTCAATTTCTTTGAACATTACTGAAACTAAAGGCATTTTCTTCCTGAGAAAAGAGAAGAAAGTACAATAGAAAAGCAAATAATTAAAGTTAAATAGGCCRGATGGCCCACGTAGATGGTAAAAAGACAGAGCATTACAGCTCTAGGTCACTTCTTCACAAYGTACCAGATCAATAGTGACAGAAATTGTTACCCTCTGGCAGCTTTTCAATGTCCTGTGTGAAATGAGTTACTGGTTTTAGTCTCAGTTCTAATGGCCAAGTATCCACATTGCAAATGACATTAAATAGCCTCTTTGTGTGAGGCTCTGCTTAAATTCCCTTGAAGACTTAATAAGAGACATCATCCCTCTGGAGATGGTCAGTCACAGTCATTCTTAAGGTCTATTGGCAGAAAGTGGTAGACAGAGAGCTGGGTTTTCTTTGGYGAAATGCACACGCAGAGTGAGGTTTGAATATTAACATTAATRTTAATTAATATCTCTAAAGCTCGAAGTCATGGTATTCCTCCAAGTAGGTCCTTGATGAAGGAAAAATAGTTCTTTTGAATTCCAGCACTGTGATCCTTCTTATCATCCTGCTCCTCTCCATGTAGAATCCTGCACTCCACCATCTTATGTTCATGRCAGCCAAGGACACGTTCAGCCTTTCCATCTCTAAATCCTTTCCTGCACACTGGCTTTTTTTAAATCAAACATGGAAAATAATTAGACGTGCCAAATAGTAAACTTATTATTTTGGGGTGACACTGATTGATCCTTATASAACAGTTACTCCTTATAGAACAGTTAACAGGCATAGCTTCCCACTTTTTTTTCTCCATGTCTTGTTTGTGCACCCTCGATAAGCCAGGCAAGAGGAAACATTCTTCCCTTCAGAGAGTAGGCTAATGGTATTGCCATCAAATTTAGACAGTAGTCTAAATTTTATTATCAAAAGCATGAAAAAATGTACTTTTATGAATAGGTCTCTGTTTYCAGAGAGTACAACTACCCATGGTTTTTGTCTATAGCCAGTATGCTGCACCCTTGGGTTTTTCTTGTCAGCTGGACAACCTGTATCTTGATATGTAGTTTAGCAGTTGACAGAGATAAATCAGGCACGTTTGACAGATGTCACATCTAATCAGGCTGTAAAACACTTAAATATATTCCTCTGTGTTAGTCCATTAGAACCCTGGTTGTGAAGAAATTACTGATCCATAAAGAACTGTCTGTAAGAAGTCACACTTATATTTTTTATATCACTTGTCTTTTTCAATTGAGAAATACTATCTGGTTTCTTTTAATGAATGGATATTCTGCTTACAAGTAGCACTATGGACTATAAAATAAAACCTTTATTAAACCACTTCATCTTATATTGTACTGATGGGTCCTTTTAAAAGAAGCATTAAAAACAGTTTCCAACATTAAAAAAAATGAAAGCCTCTTTAAAGCAACTCTAGATTTACTGTTCTAATATTATAAGAGAATCCAAATAACAAAAAAACATATAGGAACATGTGCCCTAAGAAGAAAGTCATGAGAATAAGCTTGCCTTTTTGAAAGATGTTTCTTCAACAAAACCTATTAAAATTTTACCTACATTGCTACTAAAACTCTCCAAGAAATAACTTTAAATAGTTCCCTGTAAAGTCCAGGAGAGAACATGTATTTATTTTGAAAAAAGGAAATTCATTGTCAAGCACAAAATCTGTCATTCTAGGCTGACCAAATACTTTCAGCTTGAAAGAAGTACTTCTTTTATTCATTATTTCGAAAGCTTGAAAATGTTTACTTTTCTGTGAGACAGGAGTTGTAGAAATTAATCCAACTAAGTATTTTTCCAACAATTTTRATGAGTGTTGTAAGTGCTAAGATATCTGACCAATAGACACTGRCATTGCTTTAAGGGTATCTGTGGAAACCATTGAAAAAATGTTAATTTTCCTGATGAACCCTATGCTTTGTAAAGTATTGAAAAAAGATAGTTTCTATTTGGACTGTTTTTTTCATTTTTTCTCCGATTTTAATTATGCAAAAAGAATGTATATGTCTAATTCAGAAGGGGATTAATGGGGTTATTTTCAGCTTAGGCTTGGGTGTGCTGAAACTTGGTGTCACAAAGACCTGTCATTTTGATACTGAATTTCAAAGTTTCTTAGTGCATTATTATAACATATTGTATCACAGASCAGCAGATATTCATAGAAATAGAGAATTTTTAAATGTCCAAACTATTCTATATCAGATTATTTAACTGTCTTTAACGGTCATGTTCACTTGCTAAGGAAATGAAACAGAATTTAATGTGCAGAGATATATCTGTATGAAGGGTGGGTTAGAGAGATTATATAGAGATGCTGATCAAATCCTAGACATTTTATATTGGGTTTGTATTTCTTATGAAAATATAACTAGTCATGTGAAGGAAAAACACCTTTCTACACAGGGTTGTTCAGAATATTTCAATACTCTGAGCAGTTTGGGGCAGTAAAATGCAATGTAGCACAAAAAATTGTAGATTCTACTGATAGCAATGAGATTATGATGAAAGAAAAGTAGCTTGGTGAAAAGAGAAGCTATCCAAAAGGCACATTTTTACTACATTATAAGCCATTTTCTAAGTGACAGGTGTTCAGCAACTACTGTGGTACATTTATTATAAGTGTGAAGAATTGTTAAGAACAAAAGCACATACAATTTAACAGGCTATTTAGCAGAGTTGGTGTATCTTAGCTGTATTCTCAGCCAGCCACTTTTAAGTTAGGTTGCTTTCTCACCAAAAGCTTGGATTTCTCCTGATAKCTCAAAAACTTTCTGTCTAAACATAAAAGAAAATGACTACTCACTGCTCTCTACTGTCAATACAGTCATTTAACGATTAGAATTCTGTGAGCAACAAGCTCTGTAGCCCTAAGGAGTCAKTCATATATTAAAGTAAGTGCAAGAGAAAGATCAAACTGATACCAGGAAAAAAAAAAAAAAATCAAATTCTGAATTTTACAGTGGAAGAATAAAGTGAGCAGGATCTTAGAATGATACCAGTAGTTCCAAGTTTGGAAAAACTAGGAGATTTAACTCCTAGGCACCAAAGTCTGTATTTCCTTCTACACCCATGTATTTCTCCAGCTTCTGGTCATCCTTAAAGAAGGCAACCTAGARAAATAGCATTCATGCCTGAAAACACTCAATCTGTTAAAGATCTTCTGAAA
>NW_026623243.1:5247340-5251974 GCF_030028575.1 Malurus melanocephalus | reverse complement strand
GGCAGGGCTGGCACCGCATCAGCGCTGTCTCCCAACATCCTCACCCCATCAGGAACTGGGGGTGGGCAAAATCCTGGGAGGGGATGCAACCCAGCCCGCTGACCCAAATTAATTAAAGGGTTATTTCATACCATATGACATCAGCTCAAGTACAAAAGTTAAGGGAGGGAGGAACAGAAGGGCATTTGCTACTCACAGWGTTTGATTACTGGAGTAACTGCTCCACATGCTCACGCCCTGCTGCCTGGGAAGTGGATGAACATTGCTGGCTGAAAGGAAGTAGAGATTGTTTTTTATCCCTCTGTTTATGCATGCCCAAACTTTTTCTTTTTTTTTTTTTTTTTTTTTTTTTTTTTTTTTTTTTTTTTTTTTTTTTTTTTTTTTTTTTGTTGTTGTTGCCATGTTTTTTTTTGTTCTTAAGTATGATATCACAAAGGCATTATCACCATTTCTAATTGGTCCAGTCTTTATCAGTGTCTTGTCCGTCTTTGGAGATGCCAAGGATTGGACCTGCCTGACATGGATGAAGCTTCCAGCAGCTTCTCACAGGAGTCACCCCAGTAACATCCTACAACCAAAGCCTGGCCATGCAAACCCARTAAAACATGTCAGGAGATATTTTGCACTATCAGGATGAAAACATCTAGATGTTATCAAATAAATTTAGACTGGGAGTGGCAAAGTAGATCCTTTTCACAAGGTCATGTGGAGACAGGACAAAAAGCAGTACCTTTAAACCTAACTGATGCAGGTTTACGTTTRATGTTAGGAAGAAATTCTTTATTATGAGCGTGGTGAGACCCTGGAACATTTTCCCCACGGAACCTGTGGATGKCTCTTCTTTAAAAGTGTTCCAGGACAGGTTGGATGGGCTTTGAGCAACCTGACCTAGTAGAACATGACCTGCCCACAGTTGGAATGAGAAGATCTTTAAGGTTCCTTCCAAGCCAAACCATTCTATCATTTTGTAATTCTAAAATAATCTAATGTTAATTTCTTCTAATCCCTGTGCAAGTAAATTTTCTTTTCATATTTATAATGTATATATGTAAAWAAAATTAGGTTTTTAAAAAAGAGTTTGCATGTCTTCCTAAGAAATATTATTTGGAGCTCTTTATAAAATTTTCTTAATATTCTGTTCAACAATAAAAGTAATTAAAAGCATAATGATGGAAAGAATCAAGCTTAAAAAAATTCAAGTACTAATAAGATTATAGTGYTCTTCAAGATTGATGAAAATTTTATGTTTAGTCATTTAAAATTGCTAGAGAAAACAAATAGTATTAAATCATTCCTAGTTAATGTTCTGAAATATTCAAATGCTTACTCATAGAATATAAAGTTGTTTTGCAGCAAGTTTTGCAGTAGTTATAGAGATATTTTTGTACTTGTATTCCTTCGCTCTTTAAAAAAATAAAAAGAACAACTTATCTCATTATCTCTCTTTTTATGAATATGTTAACATGTATTTTAAGAAGGTCATGTTTGTGTGTTAAMAATTTTATAAAAATGCTTTTGAATTATGAAGTATCATGCAATCTTATCTGAGAAATAAAATGATTACATATTAAAAATATGCTTTGGCTAGACTTTTTCAAAATATCAGTTATTAGTATGGTTCAAGAGATTTACTTTAAAGATACGTTCATATTTTGAAGGTTCAGATGATGATAGCAGGTGTTTTAAACCAGGAATTTCCTGTTGAGTTTTTGCATATTTAAACATATTTAAAACTTYATGAATCTACAGATTTTAACAAGGGTGAAGGAGCAAGTTGTGACCTGTCAATTCTTGTTATATCAGTTACTTATCATTAGCTGAAAAGTATATTGGATTTTTTTTCCTTTTAATAAAAATTTTCCTAGGGAGAGGAAAGCATTCTGTTCATAAATTATGGTATCTTGGACAACTAGCAAGATTCTTTCAAAGCACCTGTGCTTAATTGTCTGTAGTCATTTATTGAAAAACTCCACATACCCAAAAATTTTAGGTGTATAGTAGAAGAAAATGAATGTAGAATTTTGTATTAAAGCTTCATTTTGATCTAGGTGCCATCCATTAAGGAAACAGCAGAATAGCATATAATCCATAAACCAAATAAACAAAAATAACTGCATCTTCCAGTGCTGAAAACTCATAACAAACTGCCTGTGGATGATGCACAGAATAAGAATCATTTGTGGGAATTATTCAGTGAATAAATTCAAATAAGGGATGCATTTGAGAACATAATAATCTGCTCAATGACAACTAGCAAACAGAGAGAGGCAAAAATTGTCAGATAAATGACACRTTATGAATTATTCACTCAGTTTTGCAACATGTTGATTATACTCTGTAATCAAATACTGWGCAACTCATTTAATCAGTGCAACTGAGGTCTGGAAAAGAAACATGGTTTCCCAGCTTACTATCAAGACAGGGATGAGGACTGTTTGTAAAACACCTAGCTCCGCAGATTTAACTCTTCTGAACATTTTTTCCATAATATGGCTCATTTGCCAWATCTCAGTGGCCATCATAAAGACTACTCATTTTTTATTTTAGGCAGACATTTCTCGTGTTTAATTAGCATTTATTTGAGCTTAACTGGAAGTCATTTTACATGTTAAAGAAACATTTTGATARGAAAATTCTGTTCTCACTTAGCTTACATGAAAATAAGTTGCACACATTTTTGTAAATAAATCTATTTGATGCTAACTGTGATACATTATAGGATAACTGTACATTTATTCTTCAGATATTAATTGAATGTCAGTGTCATCATTCAGTAGACCAGAAGAAATTAAATACAGCTGAAGAGTATAGAAAAGCTATATATGATAAGGGAAACAAGGAAGAGACATAAGGCAGAGAAGTCACAAAACAAAGTTTCATAAATATACCCAGAAAATATGACAGATGGRAGACACATACCCTTGTAAAGTGACTTGAGCTTCACCTCTGTCCCCAAATGACAGTCACTGATTCCTGGCTAAAGCAGAAATACCAGAAGACCCTCAAACTGCTATGAGCTGCATGGTGTGACAAATAACATGATAAAGTTGGCACTGAGAGAAGGTTGTGCAGCTCTTCAAACGTAGATCAAATGTAAAAGGTCTAGAAAGAGGTTTTTTACAAATATTGGTTCATTCTCCATAGCAGAAACAAGAGAATTCTCAATTTAAATTGTCCTATAGTGTGTTGTGTTGGGTTAAGAAAAACCATAACAGTTGAGGGTGTCTCACCCGCTTTCTCTTTCTTGTGCTAAAAAAGCCCATAGTTATTCTGTACTTCACCACTTAGAGACATCACAAGATGCAGAGCACAACTCTTCCTATACAGACTTGTCAGTCTGGTCTCATGCTGCATATCCTTAAGTCATYACTGTTAAAGCCTTTTTTGCCAGTCAATGTAGAATCATAAGCACTTTCATGCTTTTAAATTAAACTGACAATGTAARTTTTATTAAAAATGTATACAAATTCAAAACCAAAAATGTTGTGGCAACATTTGTTATTTCAGATTCTAAAGAATTTCAAAAGGGTCTTTTCAAATACCAACCTCTTCTAATACTAACCTTCTATAACCTGATTAGTTTCTGCATCCATTTGTTTGACATTTTTAAGTGCCATGAGCATTTTCTGAGYCAATTCTTGATTTATTTCAGAAATTAAAAAGAAAATATTTGATTTTTTTTCTTTATCTATATTTGTTTCTAGCATAGAATAATCAGTAATGGCAACATGGGGCAAGATACAATTCTAATTAGAAACACAATTTAAGGCCACAGATAAGTCTAAAAAAAACTAATCTTAAACTGAAATATGCAATAATAATTCAATCCAAAATTTATGTGTTCATTTAGGCTTTGAAGACTGGCATATCTCAACACCACTGGCAGGTCCTGCTTGATAAGTAAAGTCTACAGATGCAAAATTTGCATGTGGGGAGTGAGATATATCAGGACATTCATGAGAACTCCTGGCACACTAAAAGCCTKTCCTGAATCTGACTCTTAGTAGTGGTGTTATCTTGCACTTTCCCAAACATTAAGTTTGTGCAAAGTGGATTTTATTGACGTGAGAAATGCAAATCATTGAAGCAGAAGAACRTGTAATCCATTCTGTCAAACTGGAATGAACATTTAAGCTGTGTTGAGAGTGAGTCTCTAGTATAGGCGCCATTTTAAGCATACCAAGATTATGGAAAACATTTTTGCCTTTAAACAAATTTTTGCCCCAAAGCATTGTAAGGATTTTCTTTATGGTTGTTTATAAGTATTTTATTAGGATCTGTGGTAAAGTTCATATTAGAAAGATTTCTGTGCATACTACTGAGGCTTCAAAACCAAGCGTGAATTTACTGAGAATGTAAAAGGAAGGTGCCTTTATTTATGTGGTGTAGTTACAAGCCTTGTGCCATGTGTGCAGTCTCCTACACTTCTCCATCATGTCTGTATGCTTTCCTGACAGCAACAGTGCCCACACACACACATAAGATCAGAAACTTTCAATACATACAGCGACTCCTTTTTTTTTTCCTCAAATGAAAATGCAGAATAAATCTGTGCTACTAAGTATTCCAATGTTTTGTTATATGACCCTCTTTTCAGTTCCTTATCAAATGTTAAAACTTGAAACATCTGAGAT
>NW_026623243.1:5218829-5247188 GCF_030028575.1 Malurus melanocephalus | reverse complement strand
TTCTTGGTTTGTTTCTGCTAAATTACCATTAAAATATATGAACCATGTAACTATGTATGAAACAAAAGCATCTCAGAYTTCACTGATCAGATACAAGAGTTTGAAAATAAAATCGAATTCAATAATAATTTACATAAGTGTAWTAAAGGCTTTCAGTAAATGCAGAAGAGAATTAAACTTGAAACTTAAAAAATAATGTCMATTGTTTAAGATTTTTCTATGACATTATTTAAAATTACTAAAAAGTAGGTGATAAAAAATGAAAAAATCATGTTTGCTTGATCCTGAAAAAATATCTATTCTCTGTTAGACATCTGCATAGATTTTTTTCAGACTCCCTCATTTTTATCATGGCTATGTCTCAAAGATTATTATAGCTTTCCAAATTATTCTTTGTCCCTCTTTTGTATAACAATACTAATACAGCCTTTCTTACTGACAACTATTTCCTTCTCCATGTAATCACTCTGCCTTCCCCATCCTGCACTGCAATTCTGAATTTTTTTAGATCTATAGGGCAACACCTCACTGCAACCTCCAGCTAATTCACCGTACCTCTTATATTGTATAAGTAGCAGCATAAACAAGGAAGATCCATGTGTTCTTCCCTGTTAATCTTCCTGAACATTTTCTTTTCCTGGAGACATATAATTGTAAAATTATTCTAAGGAAAGCTGACATAATCCCATTAGAACCAAACTACCAATTAGTGCCACTTTCTGGATTTCTTATTGATCCCTTGCTTTTTGTCCATTTACGCTGTAAATTTCTAAAGGCATGGCTAATGTCTTTTACAGCTCACATTGCAGTTGCAACAGGATAGTATTTACCAGGCAATCATCAAATTAAAAAAAAAAAAAAACAAAACAACTCTAATGACCTCTCATCCAATAAGCATAGTACAATAGCTGCAATGGAAAAAAATACCCAGAAAAACCTATTTCTGCAGGAAGTTTCTTTTCACTGATTCTGTCCTGTGATCATTGTCTCTAGTTGATTTAGACTATAGACTTAGTTTTTCTCTCTGCTTCAGTAAGATTTTAAGATCTCTGCCTATATTTTTATTATTTGCAAGTGCTTCAGGTGCTGAAATCATCATCTTTTCCAGCATCCCATAGCTGAGAATCCAATTGTTTTTTCCATATTTGCATCTTGAGCAGGTAATATGTAACAYTTCTTTTGCTGTAAATCAAAGTAAATTGTAAATAAATGTTGCTGCTTGCCACCTTTTATATACTTAGTATTTTGAAAGGGAAGGCGGTAATCCCTCCATTKCGTGTTTTTTCTTCTTTTCAGTACTTTCACACTGAATAAGTGTGTCGTACTGTGATAATTTCCTCTTGTTGCCAGCAGTCTGTACCCGACTTTTTAATAAGCCATTTATTTCAATCCAAATATTAATTGCAGAAAACTTACATTATTCATAAAAATCAGTACTAAGGAATGAAGGCTATCGTTTAAAAAAATATATTTATTCTATTTCAAAAAATATATTTATTCCATTTCGTACTTATTTCATATGGGGTTTTTTGCATCAAAAATCAGTGGGTCTGCAAAAGAACATTTATTCTATTGGACAATTCCATCGGACATGTAGAATATAAGACTTGAGAATCAGGATGTTAATCTAATTCCATTATTTTAAACACATATATGGTGTTAGTTATTCTCATATGAAAATAATCATCTCAAAATATAATAAAACTATTGAAATTTTCTTACAGCATTTTGTGCCCAAAAATTTAGAATGCATAAACTTAACACAGCTATGAAGACATGAGAAAAATCCTATCAAGATAAAACCGTAGAGTGACATATATAGAACCAGATTTATTTCAAAAATTCTTGAAGTGCTGTCTTTTGATCTTTATGCTAATTTAAGAAAACTCTTAAATTCCTATAAAAATTTTACTTTGAAATATATATGTTATTTAACCTTCAATGCAATGTACTATTGTAAAGAACCCATTATTTTTTCTTTAATAATTATTTCCTCAGATTTAAGATGTAATCTTTAAGGCTTGTTTGCTACTAAAAGTCATTAAAATTCTCTCTGAAATTGACTGCAACTTTTCACATGTAGCTGTCTTGGTTTGAAAGACAGGTGTTTGCCAATGAAGGCAGGGACCCCCCTTGGAGTGGTGGATATGACCCCCCTTTCCTCTGAATTATTATAGCTTTGAAAATCACGGGCTTTCAGGCAAGACTATGGGTAAAAGGGAATAACAGTTTTTATTAATATGTATAACAAGGTGAAACCAGTAACAATAACAATAGCAACAACCAGCCCAGTCCCAAACCCAGTGACAGCCTCACAGAGACACAGCCTCCCCTTTGGTGCAGTTCCAGTCCCAGCCGGCAGGGGCGGTGTTGGCTCCCGGCCGGGCAGGGTGGGTGCGATGATTCCCCAGCGCCTGCAGGGGGCGCTGTGGCGCGGGTCCCGGCTGGCTCAGATCTCCCGCGGCGCCTGTGATTGACACAAAATGGCAGAGGTGGATGGAGAAAGGTTCCTCTGCAAAATTCACAGCGGAAACGCTGATCTCGGTGCTCCTCTGGACAGCAAGAAACCCAGGACGGCAAAGAGACAAGCAGAAATTCCGCAGATGCGAGATGGGATGGAGCAGAGCTCACCCCTGAAGCTGGAATCGCAGGGAGCCCGGCAAGGCACAGGGGAGAAGATCACAGTGCAGCAAGCAGGAACCCAATGAGCAGAGATGCTGGACTGCAGAAAAAGGTCAGGCCAGCTCTCCCCGGAGCAGCCAGCAGGCAGACTTCCTTCTCTCAGTGAAGCAGCGAAGCAAGTGAAGTTACCCGCTCCCCACCCCACCACACAAAACACTCTCTCTGAGCACTTGGCAAGACCGTTTAGGTGTGGCATAGGTATCATTGTCTTCACTAATGGCCCAGCCATCAAAAGGATGACCTTGCAATTAGTGTATCCCAGCAACAAATGGGAAAGAAAAAATTCCCAAAGAAAGGGAACAAAAGGGGAAAAGATATTAACCCACAACAATAGCACATCAGTTTGCTGAAACGATGTCTTCAAATAACWGACGTCACAGAATGAGTTCTCCTGCCCAGTCTCTTTAATTTATTCACTAAAGTGTAATATGTTGAGATATTTTTGTAATCCTTAAATATGACTAATATTTTTTTAAGTTACTTCTCAATACTCACAGCTGTGCATCCTTGCTAAAACACATTCCCCTTAATTATTTCTGAATTATTTTGCACATAAGTCATTACTAATGCTGTTTTAAAATTATTAACAAGTCACAGCTACAAATTTAAGAGCTATTAATAACTCTTGAAAATTTTGAATGTCTGTAATGAAAACTACAAAACTTGACAGAATTAKCTCTTTAATTATTCTGTGACATAAATTTTTCTAATTATATGGTTTTGGAATATTTTTAAAAAAAACATATTAAGACAGGTCACAATAAGTTCCTTTTAAATGTGATGTCAGAAATATTTATGCTGCCATTTGAAACAGCTTTCCAGGTTCAAGGGAAGCCTTTCCCTTAGGAATTATTCTTTACAACCATCACATTTTCAGGTAGATGATAGCTTTAGAATTCTTAAAAGCATTATTAATCACTTTTTTGAAACAATTGGTTCTCAGACGGAATGMTGCTAAAAAATGAGCTAAAGTAAATTGCAGGTAAATAAAGTTGGGTCAAAGTTGTCCAGATGAAGAAGACTTAGTCTAGCAATATTTACTGAAGCATGAAAAAGTCCAAATAATAAAAAAAAAAAAAAAAAACCACACAACCAACACAGAAGCTCTTATGATTTCCAGGTTGAAACCTTTCACTTTTTCCAATGGAAAGTATTTTTTTTACTTTTAGATATAGCTGTGATACCTTTGTGACTTTTATGAATCTTACCCTCGATACTTTTGTGATACTATATTCTGGGTATGTGTGGATAGGAAAGAAATTCTGGAGTTTTCTTCTTTCTGAAAATTGAAGCAATCAAGAAAAGAAATCAAGACTACATAAGCATAAACCTCCATCATCCAAAAAAATTCTTTTAGCTGTTTTTTATATCATCTTGTATTATATTTCTACAATTATTCTAGGAATCCTTTTAAGACCAAGTTTTATTTTGAGAAGATATATAATGCCATTGCAACCATAGGGGTTTGCTAAGATGGACATCTTATCCTTTTCTGTCCATGACAATTCCTTTGATCATTAAGGATCATTTTACCTCATGAAAATGGACATGAAATATCTGCTCTGACCCTGATTCTCATTCAGTCATAGTCACTCCTATTGTAATCTTGTAAGTTCAAAATTTTTCTCTTCATGTCTGTGAATGAACTGAAGCCCCTTGTATATTGTACAGTTTCTATTTCTAATAGAAAAAAAGCTTCACTTCACAACTTTCAATTAATAATAAAGGAAAACAATTCAAAACAACCCTGAAACTTTGGCTGAATATATATAAATAATGCTGGAGAAAATATTTCCTTTGAATTGCTTTCTTTTGTCTTAATTTGTAATGCATTCCAATGTTTATATATGCACATGTGCACACACAACTTGAGGTACATGTATTCTTTTAGATTAATAAGAACTGCAACATCTATTCAACTTGCAAGTTTTCTTTCCATGTGCTACCATGATATAAAAACTCTTGAGAAAATTGGTTCTATCTCCTTTCATTTTTAAACAGTAATTTAGCTAAGAGAGGTTGTGCTAATTATCTCTGCACAAGCTGCTCAGGTTATACTAGGTAACAAGTCTGCAATTTATCCCTGACTAACTGTATTGATTTCTCCCTTGCCAGCTATAATCAGATAAATAAACCAATAAGCAACACTTGTTCTTATCATCTCTGCAGTTCAACAATACTCAGCTTAATTTACTGCTTTCTGGCAAACACCCCTGCAGAACTTACCCTTTTCATATCTAACTGGCATATGAGCTATCTGCTCATACCTGATACATCATTTCTCTAATAGCAGAAAAGGAAAGCAAAGTGAATCCCTAATGACCCAATGCCTGCTTTGGGAGTCACATTCCACTGCTTTAGTCTTGCTTTAAATCAATGTTTGCATTGTTTTKGGCTTTAACATCCTAATTTGTTGGTAACAGCAGCTGTTCTCTTAGCTTATGCACGGATACACTTATTTACTCTTCTCTCAGCTCCAAGCAATACTGTATTTTTGAGAGACTAATTCTGAGTTATTTCAACAGTCTTGGATTTGACTCTGCTGTTTTTGATTTCTGTTTCTCTTGGAAAGAAGGAAGCTTTAACAAGGCGTCTGTCTTGTTGACAGAGCACTGACACAGCTGACAAGTACTTTATACATGAACATGATACCAGGCCAACCATTTGAAAAGGTAGATCTAACATAAGTATCAAGTGTGGAAATTTATTTTAATATTTAGTCCTTTTCTAGGTGTGAGCTGATTTGAAAGAGATTTATATTAGCTATGCACTATGACTCTACCAGAGCAGCACCTTTCCCTTGGATCTTTTTTCTCTTGAGTTAGGCAATTATTCTTTGAGTGAGAAAGTCTAACACTGTAACTGAGATACAGAAAACATATCTTAAATTTCCTTCTTTATTCAAAGTGTTTCAAAGGTGAAAACCTGGATCTTCTGTATCCAGGTGGATCATTATATCAAAATGTATTCTCTTCACCTTAGATATTTAATTAAGGAATACACGCTAGGAATKGTAAGATGTTATGCAACAGTAATTCTTAAAAGTCT
Organism: Malurus melanocephalus; assembly: GCF_030028575.1. NCBI lineage: Eukaryota > Metazoa > Chordata > Aves > Passeriformes > Maluridae > Malurus > Malurus melanocephalus. The sequence goes on along the minus strand of NW_026623243.1, from coordinate 5,241,458 downwards.
TAAACACCTCATAGATATCTTTATTCTACAATATTACAGGCAATTAATTTTTTAAAGATAAAAGGTGCTGAGATCTCTACTTTTGTTTCAGAGGGAACAAAAACAACCATCAAAATCCAAACATTTTTTTCTTTCTGTAAGAAAACAGATGCAACTTTTCACCCACTCCTATGTATTTGCAAATGCACTGAAATTCACCTTAGGGAATACACATTATTTACTTTCTAGCAAACTTCCTTTAATTTTATTTTTTATTTTTAAATGTTGCATTAAATTTGCTGTTTACCGGTATTCATTACACAGCTCAGAGACTGCAATGAGTAACCGCATTGGCTTTGGAATTGCCAACTGAAGATTTTCATCTCATAAACTCTTCAGGCATTTCCTTTCTGAGTTTTAACCTTCCAGAGTTCTTTTACTTGAGTCTTATGATTTAAAGGATTGATATTCAACTTTCATTTTGCTTCCATATTTCTGTTTGCACCTTTCTCAGGATTTGCATTKCAGTTACAAAACAATTTTTTGATGCCTGTATATGATGTAGGGAAAAWGTCTATACAGTCAAGATCTAAGTCCAAGTAGAATTTAAGTAAGAATAGTTTTGGGGCCTTTTAAACATTCACATACAACAATAATTGTTAGAATGGGGGTTTGAATCAGCTTATAAAAGGCTTCTACACCTTAAAAAAATGACAAGGTGAGAGGAAGAGGTTAAGATAATTAGAGACGTTACAAAATTTCCAGAGAAATATGTAACATTTATTATTTTATGCCAATGAAAAATTCACAGATTTGCATTATGAATTAATATGGACCAATATGAAGAGTATGTGGACTGTGTCTTTGGAAGCCAGGTTGGAGCAGGGTGTGACATTTCTGTCAAAGTACCCGAACATTAGGACCTAGTGGTGTTTCCCACTAGGAGGACAATTAATTTTTTAATGTGATAATGTCTCCAAACTGTCACATATGGTTATGAAAGGTCATATATCTATTATCCACATAGACCATATCAGTAAAAATGGAATGTAGTGAATGCAGTGAGGATTTTTTTTTTTAATTTACTGGCTTTATTTGGRAAAAAAATACTCCTACTATTCTCCTGTTGAACTATTTCAGTATTAAGTGAATATTACAGACTTGTGTTGTAYCACTTAGCAAAAATACTTTGCAAGTTGCAAGTGGCAGCATCTCACATTAAAATTCAGTGTAAAATTTTCAGCATCATTTCCCTTTACAAGAATTCTGAGATTTCCCTAGCCTAAAATTCATCTGTGCCTCACTCCATCAGCTTTGCTAATACAGAAATTATCCACCTGGACTGAACTACTGTCATACTGTAATTGGTAAATCAGTGACATGTGCCCCTGCAGAGTGATAGTGTGACCCCTGTACTCATTAATGGGTGTCTGCTCTCCTTTTGCAGCTGAGTTAACTAGCAGTTTCATTGCAAATCTAAAAATGTTACAGCAACTGGCATTTGCGTTGTAATAACCTTTTGTAACCCTCTGACAGGTCCTCCAGCCTGGAGCTCTGAACAAGGTTTAATAYTTTCAGATAAATTACTACAGTTTTCCAGGGGTATGATAAGTACTTATGTGGATTTTTAATTAAGATGCTCCCTAGATGTCCCTGAACACAGTAGCAAAATACCATTAAATTTCTGATCAGGATCAGGTCCCTATTTCATAAAACGGGTAAAATTGACATTGCTTTGCTCATTTGCACAGCAGTCAAATTTTCGTAAAAAATTGCGACAGTCCTGTAAGTGAAATATATCCTTTCTTTCTCTTCATAGAGTTAATAAACTCTAGACCAATAATAAAAGATTTTTCAATTTTCATACTCAGTTGAGAAATTGATATGGATTCCTTTAACTCACTTGGGTCTTTGACATGAAACAGTTTTTTGAACTCTGCCTGTTCTCTGTCAGTATCTCATACTGTTAAGTCACTGTGATTCATGTTCCAGTATTATCTGCCTTACTTTTATATTGGGATTATTGGTACTGCTGCAACACTCTAACACATAACTAAATACATGCTATAATCTTAATGTAATATATTGGTCCAATATAAAAAATATTGACTAATTTCTTGGTCTAATTTATGAAGCAAAAACTGGTCAGTCATATATTCTTCTCCTTTACCTAAAATCATGAAAATAGTGAGAATAGCTATATAGAATTTCAACCAATCATTGCCCCTGCTGAAATTTGTACATCAAGTTTAAAATGACTCATTMAATAAGCACATAGACTACAGACCAGATTTTCAAAAGAAATTATCATTTGCTTTAAGAACTAGAAAGAATCTGGATTTTTGTAAAACCCAAATAACCAGCTTGCCAAGTACCTCATACAATCTGGTCGCCAATTTTTGTAAACTGCTTTAAAAGTGCATGCTGTGGAAAATAATTGCAGTTTTTATGGATGTATAAAAAAGTTTTTCACACTCTGAAATAAATTGAGATATTAACGGTATTTATTAACTGCATCCATGAAAGATTCTTCAAAGTCAATACACAGAAATGTACAGTTTTGGACATCATCAGTAGTTTGTGGCAAATAGTACCCGTAAATAACATCTGGTCTGGTGTAGGTATCTTGGTAACTAACTTTTCTGCRGTTCTGCATGCCTGATCAGATGAATAATTTTCTAGTTGCTCTTGCACTATATATGTGGGAATTCAGGAAGGAAGTAAACTGGTGAAACAAAGTGCTTATTTCCTTATACTGTGTCCTTGTGTGAGTGCTGTCACATCTGTACCTCTTCCCAGCACTGCACCTGCTCTCCCTGACCTGGRTTCACTGACTTTACTTCCTAGTCTGGCCTCAGACTTGCATGGGCACTGCTGGCAATCACAGGGCTGTTCTCTGCTCTCTGACACTGAAATCTCTGGTCTTCTTGCATGCTTACTGTGGACAGTGTCCCTCGTGGTGGGATCAATGCCCTGCCACCCTTGGCACTCCTGTCTCCTCTTCCCATTCCCTTTCAGCCTCCCCCTGCTGTCCCGTGGAGTGACATGCTCTGTGACACCACATTAGGAAGTGAAATGACAAAAAGTGATTTACAGTATTCTGAAATGTATATATTAGCAGGGTGCATGACTATTTCTGAAATGGGGAAGGTATTTTCAGATAAGGGCTAATCTTTACTACAGGGAACTCATGGCACTGGCTTAATCCTTGAGCACAGTGCCTAGATGCATAATGTGGTATTTTTTCAATAGAAGTGACTTCTGCTATTTTGTACTGAAATAGTTTTCTCTGAGGAAAAATATGTCAAAATATTTTTTGATATAGTAAATAATTTCTCCTTTCTCAGTTACACTGAATTAGGAAAGAGGGAAGAGGAAACCTTAAATAATAACAGAAATAACAAATTGCAGATGCTAATGTGAAAAACTTCTAGACTTGAATCCAGAAATTAACTATGTGAGATGATGCAGMAAAACATCTTCTGACACACCTGACAAGTGAAATCAGTTGTTTCATAAGGCACTGGTGTTGTAAGTACATGGAGAAGAGTCCTAATAAGGTTTCAAACGAAAACAGCTAGCATCAAGCATGAAACTTTCTCATCCAAAACTGTTCTGTTTTAGCTGTTCTGCTAAAAGAATAAACATTTGGAACTTGTTCTTAATATATGGCAATGAAAATAAGAGGTATTCATGTTTAATAGTTCATTATGAAGAGGTTATTTGTAAGCTGCAAAAAGTCTTCCTAGAGGCAGTTTTTAGGTTCTTGTATCACAAGTAGATAAACTGGACAAAGATACACAAGCAGCTGACAGATCTTTAGGAACTGTATTGAAAGTAGCTGCTTCAGGCTTAGACCCTCTTTTATATTTAATATGTAAGTTTGAGAGCTATGATAGTGAAAATCTCTTTTTCATAAATCAGTTTGCAGTAGAATYAAGACACAAGCTATTCTGCTTATTTGAGGAAACAAGATTTCTTCCTCCAGATTCCTACTTTGTCATCTCGCTTCCACTCATATATGATCATATAGATATGTAATTTCTGCCTAAAACCTGAATATATTAAAGTATTCACTGTCAAAACTTGCAGTGAAAGATGGAGAATTATGAACGTGGGTAAAAAATCCTATCCCTGCTGATAAAATTAAAGCTGATGAATCTTTCTGGTGGTGTTTGGTAACATTAATTGATCAAGGGAAAGAAGGGATACTATCAGCTCCAAGTCTATCTCTGCTAGGGGACTTTGTTAACATAGATGTTTTCAAAAGCTTCTATAATTCAGATTAAATTTTAAAGTAAATTAATGGAAGTGCTAGTTAGTCACCTTTCCTCCTTTCTCTCTGTTCAGTAAGGTTCASTCTGGCAGTTGAGCAAAAAGAATGGATGGGTGCCAGCGTGGGGGCAGAGAGAGAACAATCAACAATGCTCAAGCAGGGTGAGACACTGCTGGGTTCTGTTCCTGAAACTGGTTGGGAATTACAGTAAGTAGGCACTGGAAACAAAGAAGAAAACATTTAGAAAGAAAACATCTCTTTTCACCTTCCTTCACAGAAAAATTTTCACTTGCCATGAAATGGCATGATCCATCTGTATGGATCCATGAATTTTGAATGCATTGCTGAAGAGTATCTTACTAACAGAGATCAAATGTGCTCCTTTTCCACATCCCTTCCCCAGGTCTGATCTATTTTCACTGCTGARACAATGTCTCGAGGAATGGAAGTTGTGACTTCAGGTGGTGTAGCTGTGGTGGAAGAGTAAGAAGGTGTCTAGATTGCAGGGGTCCATGCATCAAAGTTGGAACAACGCAACCATGAGCTGTAGGGTGAAACTGAATAGGTGAAACAAATGAAACATTGAGTTTCACAGAAGTCATAGAAMATCTTATTTTCTTTGCATATAAACACGGATGTTAGAACCAGGTTCTTGTTTCCACAAAATTGTAATATATTTTATATCGACTCAGCCTTCTGTTTCCATATTTCAAATAGAAAGCAGAACTGTTTTTTTGCTTGACTACTGAATTCCACTTCATTTTATGAAGTCAGTTACAAAATGCTGTAAAAGTTTGAAAGCTGAAACCTAAGACTTCAAGTATTGAGTACATGGTGGGAACAACTGAATTTGTAGTTAACACAGAAAATGATGGTGTGTCCTGAAGGAGCCATACATACCGTCATATACTTTGGGAGRGGGTACAGGGAAAAGGTCAGAATTGATGTACCGTGGCAAGAAAATTACTCTAGATGCTGCAAAAGGTAATTTCTTTCCACAGGGAGATGAAGTCATGGATTAAATACTGTTGAGATGAGCCTCAACTCTGATAATCATCCATGCACTATTCATGTGTTCACACAGGAGTTAAATAAAGTTATCCTGTATAAATAAAGAAATATCTGGACATTTTCTTAAACGACAAGTTTAGACAACTACAAAGTATATATCTGTTATAATTTGAATGTATTCCCACAGAACTGCATTACACAATGAAGAAGACCTAAACCTGACAACAATAAATATACGTTTAATGCATTGGTTTCCTCAATTGATTCCATAGAACTATACACATGGTTAAAAATAAACATTTTTCTTCTTTTCCCTCTGTGGTTATGATTAAGAGCATACAAAAGCTGCACTTAACTGAGAAGGAAAAAAAAAAAAAAAAAAAAAAAAAAAAAAAAAAAAAAAAAAAAAAAAAAAAAAAACCAAACAAAACAAAACTCTCTGGTACTTAACTGTAATGCAAACAAAATTTATACATAAAAACTATAAATCAATTTAGAAATGCATGGAAATTTCAATCCAAATGAGATTATTTTAATTGAATTGATGATGTTTTAGGGTTTTATCTTAGAACATATAATAATAATACAATGCAGATATATGGAAACCATACATTAGGAAGTTTTGTCTGCAGTAGTGAATGAATGATGTTCCTCAAAGTAAATGAGTATAATTCTGACTTCTTTGAGGTCCAGTCAAACCTAGGGGAGCTAGAATTGCACAGACACATAAGACAACACAAGAGTTAGGGTTTTATAAAGCACATCATAAAGGAATGAATATTTCTACAACTGATTCATTTTTGGTTCTAGACAACAAAAACAAAGAAGTTGAAAGAAGTTACAGAAAAACTTAAAAAGACAAAAAACTTTTTTGAAACTTGGTTTCATAATGAAAATATCATACTATCTAATAAGAAAAAGAGATTAAATAGTCCTTCAGAAAACCTGTCAAAACTGATGACTTAACAGAGAAATACCATTATTAACATAGCAGTATCTTAACATAAGTCACCATAGTTATGAAGCAGGCTGACAAGGACAGTAAATTCTGGCTCATTTTCCACCTTCACATGTTTTAAGGTGTTATCCAAGTTTCTTGGACAGCTCTTAAATCCTCTAGCTGAGCTATGAGTATATATTAACCTTTAGAGTTTATTGGTTTTAATTAGTTTTTCTGGCAGCAATGGCAGTGAAGGGATACAAAATGTATCAAAGCCAACAGCATCTTAAGTTATTCTAACAATTTTCCTTGACCAGTAATTTTTGAACAATTGCGAAATATTGCCAATAGACCCACCATTGTTTTTGTGATAGCAGWATAACTATAAAGTAATTTTATTGTGTGTGAAATACAACAAAGTATGGAAATCTTTTACTGCTGTTAGAATAACAAAAAAATGCTAACAGGGAAGGCAAAAACTGATATATATAAAATAAGGCAGCCAAATATAGAGGAAAAAAAAAGGAATAAAAACATAAGAAGTTAAAAAAGAAGAAAAATCTATGGAAGAGGAAAAATGCCAATAATAAAGAGTGTACAGAAAGAGAATTACAAAGTCAAAAGAAGTCAGACTGGAAATAAARAACTGTGACAAACATTAAAAACAGAAAGAAATTTAAAAAGATAATGCAAACAGAAAGAAATATGGGGGAAAATGAAACTGTCCMATTTAGGGGTTTGTTGGGTGGCAAAGTTACGAAAGAAGGGTATATATACAGAAGAATGCCTGCAGAAAAACAAAAATCACTAAACACAAAGTCACAGCAGCCCCCATAAAATTTAGGGTACTTAATCTATTTGGTGAAGAAAGTGAGGGGGAAATTGTTCATCCAATCAAAAAGAGAAACAACATATAAACATATATGGTAGGCCACTGAATGCCTCTTGAAATCTTAATTTTATGCCATTCATTTATTCTGTAGTGTGGAAAAGCAGTGCATATTTTCTTGCTTTGCTCCAGGTGTTGTTTTCTGAAGTGGAGTAGAAGTAAACTGGGAAAGTCTGCGGATTCTAGGAATGATGAGATAGAGAATACCAGTGGGTTTCTCCTGCCTCTAGTAAAACCTGGGGCTGTTTAATATGAGATGCTGTTTTCCTTTCCCCTCTGACTTAGCAAGTTGCAATGATTTTATGAATAGTGTGACCTGTGTCACTGTTAATGAGGATTAACATCATTTCAGAAAACCTTAAACCCATTAGTAACAAAAATCTGCAAGGTCGGCTAGAAGGTGTCTATTTCATTACCATGATGACTGCCTCCACTGGATTAATACAGTCAACTTAGACTATTGCCATGCAAAATGAAGCAGTTTGTATACATTTTGCTTTATCCAGAGGCTATCACTTTCCAAGTCGTTTCTGGCACCTAATAGAACATAAAAATTGAAAAAGTTGGAGCCAAAAGTTTTTCATTTTGAAATGTCTTTTTTTTTAAAGTTGGAAGATGCATTATTTAATGACACACCTGAAGCTAGAATATTCTATTTTATGTTGCAACAGTAACTAATTTATAGTGACATTTTAGATTTAGGATACAAGAGAGTATGTTTAGTTGTAAAGAGAACTTTTTAACTTGGTGTAACATTGCCATAAATTGCATTCTCATGTTTAATTATGGCTCCAAATAGCATATTTAGTTGATGTGAAGTATTTCAGGTAAGTTATTAATGGTATAAATGTCATATCTACTTTTAGTATTTGTGATTAAGAGCTCTTTTGATTAAAATTTATCTATAGTCTGTGCTGTAAAATTAGCTGGATCTCAGTAAAATTTTATTAACTTTTTACTTTTAGAATTAGAGATAGTACATGGTGATGATTAAAGAATTATGGATATAAGAAAAGGTCAGAMACTCCTACAGTAATCTCAGTATGGGATGAAGATGTCAAAATGTTTAAAAAGGGAACTTGTGYCGTTGTATTTGTGATTGCAACAATAATTACATCCATCCTTTGTACAAATGACCCAAATCAGTGGTCTCACATGTGAAAACAATGTTTTACTTGTACTTCATATGTGAACATTTCCAGAGAAAACCTAAAACTATGTTTCCCCATAAAGAATACCTCTGCTTTTCTATAGATTCCACCCAAAGTGTGCAAATCAAGGGAACAATAGTCTATTGTGGTTTCAGGGTATTCTATGTACATGGCAATGTCTCATGGCCACTGCAGACTGCTTTTGCATCTCAGTGGTAAAGAATGATAAATGGAATTTTCAAAGGTGTTAATCATCAAATGATTAAACAAGTCACAAAATTCATGTTAAGTACATCTTAGAATCTAATCATAATTATACAATGGTACTTTCAAGAGTATTTYCTTCAAGCAATGTTTTCTGATTTCTAATTAGAAAATTAATTTGGTCCAGTTGCTGTATAATGATGAACTGTGTACTTTTTCTATAATGTTCAACTCATTCTTCTTTCCTAAGAGGTTTCTTATTTGGGTTTTTTTATTAATGATTTTATTTTCCAGCTACCCAGACTTCCACTACTGGCAGAGACACAGGCTGCTAATTATGACAAAGTATTTTCCAGTCTTAACACATGCAATCATTAAACACAGAAGGCTCAGTATAAAATATTACCTCTGTAAAATCAAAATATAGTGACTATCATGGGCTGTATTTCAAAACCAGTAAAAAATGCCAGCCTACTAGAAGTTAAGTTGGCCATAGGAACAATACAYAAGAAAGCCTTTCTTTCTGTGACCTCTTTCTACAAATTTGACAGAATAAAACAGAACAACAGTATGATATAAAGCTGCAGAAAGGTGGTACATGAGGGTGAATGTCCATATGAGATAGGTGGTAAGAGTTACTATAGGCCGAAAGGTTACTGGAACAACGACAAAGATAAATATACTGATTAGGGAACTATAGTAATAAAATATAAATGGTCCAATATGAAAGCAAACTGACAGAACAAAATAATGCTTTGTTTATTAATATAATGCAATAAAATAATTTCAGTTAATGTGTGTTTAGCTTCACAGAAGAATGGTAAAGCTATAGATAAATGAGGAGACCTAATGTTTAGTTCCTAATTCTATATATATTGCACATACATATGTATTATGTATTTTCCATATTTGTCTATTTAAATAGTTTCTATTTTAATAGACAATAGTTAAATAAAAATGATCAACTGAATAAAATAGATGGACTTTTGAGAAGGAAAGATCAGAATCTGAGAGAACAATAAAACACTTTTCGACTAAGGTGTTTTACAGTTATGTGGTAGGGAACTTCTTCAGTGGAGAAAAGTAGCTTGTTATAGGGAAGATCCAGAGGGCAAATGTTGACTGCCCTTTTGCACTTAGGGAATTCTTTGTCAAATTTAGGGATTAAAGATCTACTATTCTACTCTAGCCCTTAATGTTAAAGAAAAGGCTAGTTACTGAAAATACAATGTATTGATTTTTTGTCTCTCTATTATGCTTTCAACAGTGTACTCTTATCTAGCTATTCCCTTGCACAATATTTTTTATTTCATTCACTCAGAAGTGAAAATATAAATGAGGTTTAAATCAGACAGAGGAATATAATGTGAACAAAAATCAGGCAATACAAGTATTCCTATTTCAATATTATGACTCTTTAAAAAAAAATTAAGAAAAACTATATATCTATACAGCTATATCTATATAGCTAACATTTTTTGACAGAGCAKTGATACTTTCTGCATATAAAATTTAGTCACATTTTACTGCTTAGAATAGTTTTTAGAGAACAGGTAAATTTATTCCAACTGAACACAAAATTTCTAAAATTTGTAAGCAGATTAACTTAAAAATATAGAAATAACAGCATAAAAATATGTTCATAATTCAGTGTGCCATGTACATCACAGCAGTGGTGATTACCTTGAGAATTAAATTTCCTTAATGTTTTCAACTATTGTGAATTATACTAATATGGCATTTTAACAGAATACTAAAAAGGTTGCATACATTACTCCAGATAAAGGTTTGTATTAAGGGGAAATATAACTACAACACAGAATAAGAAAATGGATTTCTGACAATTAAATTGCCAAAGCCAGGGGAATACTATACATTTCTGCTACMGGCAAAACATCGAGGGGAAGCATATGTCAGCTTGAATATACTTGAGGCTTGAGAAAGGCAAAAACCTTAGACATCGAATTTAATAAAGGATGCACAGAAAAAATACCTCGTGCTAAAATTTGATTTTAATGTGAATAATTATAAAATTGTAATTTGGGTTTATTAAAAAAAAGCTGGAGATACATTGTGCATGCTACCTTCAGGAGATAAGAAGCAAGACTTGTTCTACTGAATAGCTAATGAAAAGTAACCTTCTATCCTATTTCTACACTWGCAGTCTTCCTTAAGTACATTTTAAAAATTCTGTTTGTTTCTTTACCTTATAAGCCAGGMCCAGAATTAAATTTCTAACGAAGTAAGTCCCCAGAATTTTAGATGGCTGTCAGATGAATTATCCCCAGGAAAAATCAGTCTCATTGCACTTTTATGGAAATCAAGTACTAGGAGACAGAGAAAAGAACCATAAATATGTGTGCATACATATATTTCAAGATTTCTCAGCACATCAGAAGAAYGACAAGTAAAGAAGAGTATTTATGGAGTTATACCTTCACATTTCTCTTCTCAATGATTTGTAACAGCCTAACAATCCTTCATACAATGCTCTCTCCACATATTGCAGAGGTAAAGATATTAGAGACAGGAAATAAGTCTTGAGTCATCACTTTTTTTTTTTTTTTTTTTTTTTCATTGGAAAATGACTCTTCATAGTACATTTACCTGTGATGATAGTCTTGGAACTAGGGCCATTGTTTAGTTGGCACTGCTTTTTATCAGAAAAGCAAAACTGACCATTGGTGGATGCTCTTATCAGACCAGCAAAACTGACCATTGGTGGATGCTCAGGCTTTCAACCAAAGTTCCATGGGCAACTGTCATGGTTTTACTTGGTCCAATTTTTAGTGGTGGGGGGATGGGACCAAGAAATCACAAAGATGGCTCCTGTGAGGAAGTTCTAGAAACTTTCTCCTTCTTCTCCAGCAAACAGAGCCCTACCCCTTGTGTTTTAGAGCCAATCCATTATGGCTCTGAGGTTGATGGACAGGCTGCCCATCAGGCCTGGGCCAATTGCACAGGTTGGTTACATCTCTGTGATGACATTATCTTGTACTTAAGAAGAATTCAAAACAAGATAGGGGCGGCCACCATGTAGTTTTAGGTTGTTAATATTTAGTTTTAGTATCATGCACTGGGGAAAAACAGAGCAGGAGGGTGAGAAGAAGAAAAATGGAGACCCAAGATCACAGTAAGGAGAAGATGGGATGAGCTGCTGTGCTATTGCTGGGGGTTTTGAGCATGGAGAAAATAAGTTGCTCTCGAAAGGACTATTTCATCAATGAGAGACCTGTATAGAAAAGGAGAGCAACCTCACTCTGAGGAAAAAGAACTGGTCTTTAAGGACTGGACTGAACTGATCAGGAGCCAAAAAGGGGGAAGAGGCCTGGCTCCCCCACAACGTTTGAAATGAGTTGATGCTAAGAAGAAAATGTGTTCTGTGGGGAGGGAAAGATGCCCCTGCCCTATGTCTGAAGTAAGTGGATGCTTAGAAGAAGCTGTGTTCTGCCAGGAGATTTGTGATAGTGGTCTTACGCCACCAAAACAATGCAGTTTGGCCTTGAARWACATTCTTTCCTTTCTCCTACGAGGTAAAGAAAAGACTCCCTTGACACCAGCAGTTATATACACTGRCCTTTTCTTGGGAAAAGAACTTCCACAGCTTGGAGCTGTAAGAACGCTTTSTCCTAGGATGCTGGACAATAACCCAAATGAGTAATTTGATCTGTGTTAGACTTTCATTCCTGTCGCCCATGTGTGCGGGAAGACATGGGGGTGGAGAAAGATGACCTGAGAAAGAGATGGATCCCCGGCAAGGATAACAGGTTCCTTAAAATGTCTGTTTTTATTTTTCTTCTCCTAAATTTATCCCTATCTTTGTTCCGCTCCCCGGTGCCATAGTATTCTTAGTAGTTTGTAGTAATAAATCTATTTTGCAACTTAAGTTATTCAGCCTGTCTGACCATTTTCTGGAGCACATATGTATCTTTCTCTCAATTATGTTATGTTATCTGAAAGCCATAAATTTTTGTGCTAATTGGGCTTTCACTCTCTCTTCTCCCTCTCCAGTGGGGGAAGGGAGAGAATGTCATGGGTGCAGTGCTTTTGGCCTTCAGTCAAGTCCAAACCACGACAGCAACTTTCATAAGAAGTGAAGGATTATTCTGGGCATGCCCCTGCGTGCTCAAGATTTTAAGGAATAAAGGCTTCTRTAGTCACATCTGTCTCTGAAGACTATTTGGGATCTTCTTTGGGATGTCTAATACTAGTACTGTGCTTTTAGAAGTAACACTGCTAATACAAATTTAGGATTATTCTCCGTGATTCAGGAGCCTAAATAATGTGTGGTAGATTTGAGCTCTTGAGCATTCAAAGTTCTTTTTGTATGAAACCATACCTCTGTATCATTATATTTTCTTATGAAGCATTTATGATGTTGTATCAGGATGTTCTGCCTTGGATACTCTTCCCTGGAATGGGGTCAAGCAATTCAGACAATGTSTTATTTGCAAAGTTATTATTGGTGGATTGAGGAGGACAACATATGCTGGTTTTGAATTATGCTAAATTCAGTCTGGCAATTAACCCTGAACTATCAGCCTGATAGTGAGGCAAAGATTTGGTAGATAAGCTACTAAGATGGCCTGCAGACATATAACTGGCAATCAGATCATTTACACTATAAAAGTCAACTTTGATATTTTTAGGTTCCTCTGACACATTCTCCTCTGAAGAGTGTGAAGATTCTTCTCTTGGGTAGGGTATACCACCCCCCAGGAATATTTCTCAGGGTTAACAGCAAGAGATCTGCCCATGAGCAAACATGGTGAGTTTTATCAATCTCAAATTAATAATTTTTCTTTTTAATAATTGCTTTGATACAGTGTACTATCCCATATTATACACTACTGGTAGTTTCAGCTTTTATGCTGTAGGGTAAATAATTCTGGTTGAGATATTTTGTCTAATAATTTGTCATAATAAATAATTTTATAAAAAGACATCTGATTTGCTATTTTTTATCCTGTCAGATGAGGTTACGTACATCATTGACAAAGTCCGGGGYGAAGATCCGATCCAGCCACACCCAGGCTCCTCTCTGAGGAGGAATTTAGAGAGCAAAGGGGTCATCCCTGCACCTCGTGGCTCAACAACAGGGCTTCTCCAATAAACTTTGTCTGAAGCTCCCACTCCACCCATGACAGATGCCTCRGTATATTTAGTAATATTTAAATAGGAAAATTTTCAGATTCAGTGTGGATATTTATTTCTCATTTATTCCATTCATGCTGGTCTTTTTATTTTTTCCAACTATAAATTACAATAATTACGTACTTTTCTAGGAACACACTTTATTTTTAAAAGATAACTTCTACCATTCAACACTCTTACAGTGATGGCTTTGACTTATATTGCACTATCCCTCTCTTCTTTGAGGCAAATAATGTGGAAGTATAGAGGAAGGAAATTACATAATACAAAAGAATAATTGAAGCCTTTCTCATTGGTTCTAAATCTGCCAAATTCACAATGCAATTATCAATGTTACTTGATAATAACTGAGTTATATTACCAAACAATTTTTTCAAAGAACTCGGGGTTATAGCAAAAACAAACAAAAAAACCAAACAAACAAACTCTTGGARTTTTAAAATAACTCCTAGTAAAGGAATGTTTGGATAACTCGACAACAAATGAAAGACAGGCTTAAGCTTGAATGTTAATACATTTTACTGGTATTGAAAGCTATATAAAGAAAAATATTTATGGCAGATGGTAAGCTTTTAATTGGATCTTGAACAGGAAAGATAAATGTCGAGCATCCGTGGTCCAGTTCCTGTATAACYGTCAGTGAACTGGACACCTAAACTAAAATTACAAGTATCTTCCAAATTAACACTGACAGTTTCACTTTTGAAAATAGCTTGTCTTTTATCAGAATAGACTCATCTGTAAACTGTGCTTCTTGACATCGATTTTTATCTTTATAATATATACCTCATTTACAGACATCATAGTTTAGCCCCCGATGGCAACTAAAAGCTACACACACATTTCACCCACMCCCACCCCAAAGTTAAGGGAGGAAAAAATCCAAAGAGTAGAAGTGAGAAAACTCATGGGTTGACATAAAGACATTCAAAACTTCCCATGGGCAGGAAGGTGTTTAGCCATCGTCATAAAGAAGGGCTCCTTCATGTAAAGATGGGCATCACATGTAAAGGTGACTTGAGAAGACAAATTCCTGCTTTCTTCTTCCCCAGATTCATATGCTGAACATGACAGCATGTGGTATGGGATATCCCTTGGCTCAGCTGGGGCCAGCTGTCCTGGATGCCTCCCCTCCCAAATTCTTGTGCACACTCAGCCTCATCACTACTGAATTGTGAGGGGCAGAAAAAGCCTTGACACTGACTAAGCACTGGTCAACAATGGTTAAAACAGTTAAGAGTTTTCAGCACAAATCCAAAGCACAGCCCCACATCAGTGACTAGGAGGACAATTGATCTCATCCCAGACAAAAACAGTACACATAAATATCTTGTAGTCTTTGGCAGTAAATAGGATTTAAGAAGTATCCTTCTACTGAAAATGCAGATTCCTTTTAAAGTTGTTTCAAATAGCTAATTGAGATGGTAGTTTGGATCTTATTCAAAATTTTCTACGGACTGGTAAAAAAGTTGACCTTCTTATATTCATTCAATGTGCCATTTTGTGAGACAGACACAATTTTAATGTTGATTTTGCACTGGAGCTCTATTTATACAGGGACCCAGAACAAAGGGAAAGATCAAAACCAGATACAAATGGAAACTTGTCTGGTTGTGTCAATAAAATGTGGAAAACTACATATTTCCCTGAAATGCAAGTGGGCACAGGACATTAGATGTGATACTTTTAAATGTGAAGTTGTTAAAAATAAGACTTTCTCTTATTTCATTAAATTTTGTTTTGTTATCATTTCCTCTAGGGAATGGTAGAGCAAAATCCARCCATGAGTTGTGACACATGGCTTTTATTTCATAGTTAAATTGTACAGACTATGCAAATGATCATTAATTGCTCTCTGGAGAGCAATGTGTCCCCTTTTTGATCTATTGATCTATCCTGTTCATTCTTCTGAGAGTACAGAGGCATTGGAGGAACTGAACCACATGCAGTTTGATGGAAGGTTTTGAAAGAAAAGACATATAGGAATGCAGTCACAAATTTAAGTTTCTCCGGTTTTGATATATTGATATATAATAAACTTTGGGGAACATTATATAGTGTTTTTACCTGCACAACACAATTGTTTGCGATTAAATATTTTTTATTTACAATGGAAAAGTGTTTATAAGCCATTATTTSTCGATTGGTAGAGTCAGTTAAACATGGGGCATGTATTCTAAAACTTAAATCTGTTACTAAAATTTTCAAAACTAGATTACAATTCAGTTGTTCTCCAAACCACTTCAATGATTGAAAGCCACAGGCAAAGAAATACAATTTACAAAAAGTGCTGTAAACATTAGAATTGTATTTGGTAATCTCAGAGTATAAARTAAGTCTAGCATTTCACAGTCTCCTCCAATGCTAAAACTGCCATTGTGACTCCAGGCTTCACTTAGGAAACAGATGTGGCAAGAAACTATAAATCTGTGAATCTACATAAAATTACTAGCCTTTCTGTTTTCAAATGTACACATAAGACTGCATCTTTATTCAGAGTGTTATTATCTATTCTTTCTATGTCTGTCCATCTTTAAAATACATCCATTAGCTTTTCTTCTACATCACAAATCTCTTGTGCAATACTGTCCAAAGCATTGACAATACTTCCATGGTGATCCGTGAAACAATTGAAAAAAGATTATCCTGCCCCTGTAGACACAAAGAAATCAGCCAAATTAATGTTTTATATTTCCACAGCCTTTTGTCTTTCTCTCAGATATGAAGAATTTAACTTACAAAACAGTCAGTTTTTAAAATGTATGCAGCTTCACAGCTGCTAGTGTAAATTAGTTATGAAAATACCAGCACCCTAAAGGAAAAAGACAGTGACCTAGCACATGATCMTGTAATTAAATTAAGCCCCTCAGCTTCAATATCATTCTAAAAATACATCTATAGTAAGAAATGCTCTGGGATTGAAAAAGTTTTGAAATTAGAATAAAAAAWTCTTCTCTATTAAAGAAGATAGGAAACATGCATGTGTACAAGAAGAAAATTTAACTCTGAAACAATATTAACTTTATTAAACTTGTAAATGTAATATTTGTCTGTTAATGTTAGTGTAACAACTCCTCAACTCTAAATTGGTCCAATTTCATTAAGGACAAAAAATATACTTCTTTACATGTGCCTAGAATCTGTCCTTGAGCCTTTTTTCTCTTGTACTCATCTATTCATGGAGTTGTAAATAACACTTTATTAATAATAATAATAAGGAATAAATTTCACCAACACTTTCAGTCATCTACAACTTTGAAAGATCATTTCTGAAACTTGTTTTTTTAATAGACAGAGACATAACTCCTATGAGCATTTTTCTATTTGGGCCATTCCTTAGGAAATTTTAGTAAAACATAAACAACAATCTGACTTTCCTTATCCTTCACATGCTTTCACAAATGAGAAAAAAATGTCCATCAGGAAGATATCCTTCAAGCCTATATTTCATCTGCCTGTTTTCATTTTTACTGTGATGATGTAATTCAGTGACTGCAAGATCCAAATTCTGGAAAAAGAATTAACTGAATGTATCAAGGCAATTCTTAAGGCATTTTCATTCCTGTCACCTTCCCTTTAAAGTATGAGAACTGGGGAGAGGGGTAGTGGAGTTGTTTTGGGTTGTGCATGTGTATTTTTCTATTAACCCTGTTGAGTCTGATAATACAACTAAGAGACTGATCAGTGCAGGTTACCTGTAAGCAGGAAAAGAGGAAAATGAGAGCAGCTAACAGAGAACTCTTGCAGGAGCTGTGTTGAGAAAAAGTGCAGAAGATGCTGAAGATCCATTCACCTTGAAAGGACTACTGAAACCTGGTCCCTTCCTCAGCTGTGTCATGACAGTTTAAATATTGGCTTTTCATCAGCTTTCCTGTAAAGCAAGAAAACTAGAAAGTAAGAAACTTTATATGTACATAAAGTACAGTTTTGTATCAAACAAAATCTCTGAAGCTTGGGAACACAAACTTCATTAGGAATGCTGTTAAAAATAAATAAATAAGAAAAATATAGAAAATTTTGATAATATAATTTAGAATTCCAAACATTTTTCTAAAAGCAGACCTAAAAAAACATTTATTTAAGGAATTGATTTTGTCTCTGAGAGTTTAAAATAAAGGAGTCCTTTAACAAATAAAACATACATGAAGTGAGTTAACATTCTAAATACCAGTGAAATCTGAAYTCTGGCCTTCATCTGCTTTGGAAATTGATAACTGCTACAGACAAGGAGCTGTCAGAAAGGCAGGTCACTCCGAAAATTGAAGTTGAGGATATATATACTGCCCATGGCTACTATTTTAATTTTTGTTTTGGAAGTCCTTTAGACATCTAAAACCAGGTAACAGTATACTAMACAAATAAACACAAATAAATATTTTCACAGTTCTCTGTGTATGTGATTTGTCAGGTCCCATATATAAGTTCTCTAACCTAAAACTAGCTATAGAGCAGATAAATTCAGAAGCAAAAGGCTTTGTAGTTGTTTTCAGTGGAATCAAGACAGGGAAGAACTTTGCTTCTTGGTTTTTGCCTAGCAAAGAAGAAACACTGAGGGGGTTTTGTTTCGTTTTTGGGTTTTTTTGGTTTTTTTTTTTTGTAGCTTTTTAAATCTGTTTTAATTTTGTTTTTAAAATTAGTCTAAATAACAATGTTGAATTAAACATAATTTTTAACATTTGCATACAAGATAAAAATCCCCCACCCATATCATCCCAATACACACCTCTCCACTGTATGTTTTCCACTGCCCTTCCTGCATGATAGAGCAAAAATTCATGGAAATTAAAAGACAAAAGAGTGCAATTCTTCTGGGGGTTACAAACTTCACCTCCCTGTTGCCTGCAGAAGTAGACATGAACAGAATTCCCATTTTCCCTGATCCTTTAAGAGTATTTTTTCTGCCTTTTTCTCAATTTTAGTTACATTTATGAAAGAGGAAATTAGCATTGCTTCCCCAGCCAGTATAACTRCTGAAAAATCTTATAATTAGGTGGCAAACCATCTGGAAATAATATATGATAAGTAACAGGATGCTGACCATTTCTAATTCTGTAATTTATAAAACCTAAGAACATAGGCATTATTTTAAATACAACTATATAACTTGATAAACTAAAGGAAGATACCAATGTGGTACATCTCCATTGCTGGTTTTAATGACACATCTCAGTGAAAATTATAATGTTCAGAAATTTGATTTTGGGACATGGTCAGCACCCCTGGAGGAAGAAGTGATGATGATAATTTGTCCTGTACATGCCGGTAGCGGAAAATAACTATTATTTGACAATACTGAATGTTTTAAAGTCACAAGCTAAAATTTTCTGTTTGGGGCATTTGACAATAAAGTGGAATATAACATTTTATGGTACACATTTAACAATCCACATTTGGATTACTGTTAATAGTAGAAAAAAAAAATTCAAATATCAATGCTATGGTTTAAACTCAGCTGGAAAATTAAACCCCACTCAACCTCTTCCCTCCTTCTATTCRCTCTGGTGAGAGGGAGAGGTGATCTGGTGATCGGTGATCTGGGAGAGGCCAGGTCCCTTGGTCTCTGCAAGAAAATTCGCACACAATGGATCCCAGAAAATGCAAACTAAGTAAAAGGAGAATTTTATTTTTTTTCCTAGTAGACTATAATTTTTAAAACGTGTGCCTGGAACATCARACACTGGAGCACTAATGTACCTTTTGGTTTAATACAATTTCTGAGGTTCATATGTGACCACAATATTTTTGGCATTACTAATAAGTAACTTCTACACATTCAGTAATCTAATTTCCATTTGATAATTTACATTGTTTTGACTGATTTTCAAAATTTTGATGTTTGTTAAGACAGAAAACACTAGTTTACAGAAAAACAATTCCTAGAACTATAAATTTATTGTCTGCTTACTATCCAATAGCTAGAAATTACATCTAGGAATTTCCCTGAGACTTCAGGGGTATTGGCAACATAAATAAGTGCTTTCTGGAAAAAACACTTAAATGTCAAGGTGGAATTTCAGTTTGTACATTAATTTTAATTAATATTTCCACATTTCAAGAACTCAAAAAAAAAAAAAAAAAGCCATGAAACTCCTGCTACATTTCATGATGCATTATAAAGATTTAAATGTCTCACTAAACAGTATKTTGCTTTATAGCTTAAGTTTCCTTCCTTTAAATATTTATGAAAATAYGGGGTAAAATTCATGGTTTAATGTACAGATTTGTTTTTTTCCCCTCAGGCATGACCCCTTCATTAAAAAAGATTATCTGTATTTTGATCTTCTATATCATAGAAAAGATAGCATAATCTAAAAAACTGAGCGCTGCACTGCAGAAACTGTAAGGTGATCTTAATTAATTTCCTTCCTTAAAATTTAAGATAGATTCTACTCTCCAGTAAAGTATTTATGATTTTAGGTAAGGCATACATTTCAATATATTCAATAACTTTTGGACAATATCCAGGGAACTCATTAAAGGCTGTGACCTTGAATAAACTTTATTTAGCCTGGAGGTTACTGAAATAGTGCCGTGTTTTTCAGRGGTGGTGGCATGACTGCAGAATACTAAATACTTTTTGAAAAAATGTTGTCTTACCAAAGTAGTTCAAAATTAAAATCACCTCTGGTTTTACTCCAGCTACTTTTATTTCACTAGCAAAGGAGATACGATGAGTCTACAGAGAACACGGACAGGGTTGTTCATATTTGGCTGAAGCCCACTGTGCTGTACATGCACTGACTGCCATATGCACACTTATGAAGTCAGCAATGTATAAAGGAAAGACAGAATGAAAAAGGAAGATTTCAGAAGGAATCAGATTGGGAGGAGCTTAAAAAAGTTGAACTGAGAAGGCAGAGGCTGTCTACTCAAAAAAATTGATCTAGTAAACCTCATGGGGAACCTGTTCTCTGTAAGGTTATCCCATACAGTGTTTTGTAGAGCACTGTGGCAAGTAGCCTGAGTCTCTTCTGTCTTTTCTTTTTCTCTCTATTTTCACTGTTTGACAGATAAAAGATCTATTTAAAATGATGGATTTTCAAGGTAGTGGTTTAGTCATGATTTTTTTTTTTCTTTTTAAGAAATGTAGTGGAAATAAATACTATTCATATGCCAATGGTGAAGAACTAGTTAATTTTTCAATCCATCACTAAAATCTTTGACTCTAGGCAATCACTCAACTATGATGCTGACTTAGTCACCATGTTTAGGAAAAAATAGTTTTTTGACAACTAAAATAGATTTGGCTTGTGAGAAATAAAGAAAAAAAATTAAAGAATCCTTTCTACTTCTCACCCTCTTTTTTTCTAGGCTCGGTTTTACTCCCTCATTCCCCTGTTGAACAGGGAGGTTGGAGCAGATGATGCCACTGTGGTCACTTCCCACCTTACCCACTCTGTGTCCATGTGTGTCTCCATCTCTGGGACACATTCTCAGCTTCACTTCTGGTTTAAGCTGAACACAGGAAAGTGACAGACACATCCCTGAGCCTGGGCAATGACCCTGCATCCCYAGGCTGGGCTCCAGCACCTGGGCTGGAGGGAGACCCAGAACTGCTGTAGTAGGAGATTGCTTTTAACATCTCAGTTTCAAAACTTGGTTAGATCTCTTGCTAAATGTGAGTCTATAAAGGAAAGCCTATGACTGTCTTTTTGGTTTGTGAAAATAATAAATATAACACGGTTTTAATGGCATACTCAGAAGAAGAAAGAAGAGCAATAAAACATCACAAAGATAGATTGACACATATATGGATTTAAAACCTCTTATCCTCTTTTCAGCCCAATCCACTTGTCTGTCCTCAACAGCAATTGCTTCCCCTCAGATTAAGGAGTTTTTAATAATTAGGCTCAGCTGAATGTAATTAGCTTCCAGCTGGCAGTGCTTATCTAAGTTGCATTGAATAGTGATGACTTCTGTGAAAAAAAAAAAATAAATAAATAAAGGAACAAAGCCACCTTTTATTGTCAGCTTATTCTTCTCATTTCCTCTTGACTTGCYCACTTGGTACTATAAGAGGCCTTTTAATAGTGCTTAGGACTAGTTGAATGTGTTGAGTTGCAGTAGTAAAATGCTGCTTGCCTTTGACACAAAAGGTCGGTAAATGTCGGTGTAGTTACTGTTTTAGGCTTCTTTATAGCTTTTGTTGTTTCTCTCAATGTAAAATTCAGGAATAGCCCTAAGATTTTTTTTGTAAYTTGTTTCTCCACAGGTAAAGGTTTTAAAGTGAAATGCAACCAGTTTTTATTGGATGAGAGTAGAGTATCAGTAGATGAAGATCTGTCAGACAGATCTAGGATTAAAGAAATTTTTTATTACACAGTGCCGTCTGTGGAATCTTGGCCCACCTTCTATGGGTTCATTAAGTTCTTGTGAGCATTATTTAATTTCTTTTAATTTAAGAATATTGATGGAATAATAACTAATTCTTTCAGTAAAAGAA
The DNA here is from genome assembly GCF_030028575.1 of Malurus melanocephalus. Taxonomy (NCBI): domain Eukaryota; kingdom Metazoa; phylum Chordata; class Aves; order Passeriformes; family Maluridae; genus Malurus; species Malurus melanocephalus. The sequence goes on along the minus strand of NW_026623243.1, from coordinate 5,219,411 downwards.
CACTGCATTAATGCTTGATCAACCTGCAGGCACACTGCTGCCTTTTCTAACTCTTTTGTTCTCAGTCATGTTGACCTCATTCTGTTCACCAAGTTATTGGTATATTTGCTCTGTTATTGACTTTCAGAAACTCTGCTTTCTTTTCCATTTTCTGCTTCCTATTTCTGATTGTATATGTCAGGTTTTATTCTTATATCATGAGACGAAATTCCCAAATATGAAGTTGTTTTAATTCTGTAAATTACCCTCTACAAAATCCTTTTATTTCTCCCTTTCTGATGTCTTGAATGTACTTTCAGAACACTAAAACAACTAAAAGAATTTCCCTGGATTTTTATAATTCTGTTTGTAGTACTTTTACTCTTTCAACTCTCTTGGCCTTATTGTTCTTTTTGGTTTTGTTCCTCATGTCTCAGCGGATGTCTGGAAATGTTTGTGGTAGAGATTAAGAGTCTATTTGGTAGATGGACTCTAAAGCTTGTATAAGAGAAATGCTGCATTTTCACCAGTCACTGAATTGTCTTTCTGTGTAAAGAGATGGAATAGATCTTTTTTCCTGGACAATCAACCAAAAGAAGATTT
>NW_026623243.1:5177055-5218694 GCF_030028575.1 Malurus melanocephalus | reverse complement strand
AAAAAAAACTCAACCAGAAGATAAAGCTTAGACTTTAAAATTAACAAATCATTATTCTTCTTCAACCAGTTTTCGATGCTAAGTGCATCTACAATTTCCAGAAGTACAAAATTAGGGGGGAAGAAAATCTTGTGAAGGGAAACSTGGAAACCATTTTTAGGAAGAATTTTGCCTGTTTAGCAATCCGATGTCCCTGGTGTGCTCTACGAACATTAGGAAGAAAACATCAGTGTTCCTCTGTCCTGTACTCTCCTATCTCTCATTCTTCTTTTCTAACCTTACAAAGCAGCATATTTATTTATCCTACTTATATTTGATAAGATTTGATATTTTGCCTATGATGGATGGATCACCTCCAGAGTTGTAGGTGCTTGAATGAAAGCAGAAAAATTACATCAAAGACATGAGTGTTTTACCTTTTTTCAATCGGACCATATTTCCCCTCACTTTCAGTTTTTGCAGAAATGAGTTCAGCAGCATAAACCTATCTTATCTAAAAGTTTCCTTTTCAAAATTTGCATTGGATTTTTAAAATTTTTGTATCTGTGATATTGTGCAACTACTATGAGAGACCTTTAATATCTTTAAAAGGAAAGAAAATACCTCTTAGTGTATTTAGACCAGACCTTGATGTTAATTAGGATCCTTAACCTCCATCTGGATGGTTTTATTCAGGTATTAGAGTGCAGAGTGAATAGAGAGGGTGTCTGACACTAGAAATAATCAGTGTTGTGTTAAAAACTCTTTTGCTAAGAAAATAGATTAAGTTCTAGATATAGGTATTCTAGATGTCATACAAATCTATTTTAATATTGTCTGAATTGTGAATCAGTCCTTTACCTTTTTCTCTTCCAAATATATGAGTCAAGAAAGATCTACTCGATATTTTTTACCTTCCAATTTAGAGTAAAAAAATAATCCTTAATACTTTACCCATTATAAATCATCATATTATGGCTTCTGAGAAATTCAAGTGCTTATGTATAATTTGGAATATGCTTGCTTGCTTGCCATACAAATTGTTGAGAGACTGCTTTCAAAATCTTCATGTCCACATTCCCCTTTATGAAAGAAATAAGCAAAAAAGTCAAGGTATTTATGGTTTTCAGTTATTTAATTATGAACCGTATCAGATGCTTAAACATTGCAAACAAAACAAGGACTTAGTAGCATATTGCAAAAAGCATTAAAATATATGTAAAATTTAATAGTCTGTCTCACTCTCTTTATGCTACAACACAGCAGATTTTGGCACTCTGTGATAAGTACACTCCATGTACTGAAAAAGTGCAAAGAAAAATGCTGCAAACACTCAGATGTAACTAAAGCCCAATATGTTTAGAAATAATTTCTCCATTCTGTCTTTTTTTTAGTCAGTGGGAACAAAAGCACTGAATTATCCAATAAGCCAGGAAATAACCAAGGTGTCATTTTCAGATTGGATTTTTCTTTGCTGCAATTTTATCTAAATTTTACCTCTCTTTTTCTGTGACCTCACTAAGACAAATTTTTTTTTGGTACTTTTGCACAGAGAACCATCTAGGCTCTCAAACAGTTTATATTTGGAATTAAGAAACTTTTTCCCTAACAGTGAAAAATAGATTGTGTTTCTAAGGCAGCTATGCAGTATACTACACCAAATATCACTCTCCTAATGTATCAGTTAGATATTCTCTTAAATATCCCCAGCAAGACATTTTCTGACCAGCACTGCCATTGTTGGCCTGGTACCCTCTCAATTTCCTGCATCCCTGAATCCATCTCCTGATTTGTTTTCTTAATTCTCTTGGGGCAATTTCATTACRTCTTTGCAATGCATGTTTGCAATGGGCCCCAAGTCCATGCTTACAATTCTTCAGTATTACAGCAAGAATAATAATTAAAAGTATTCCTCAATAGTCCTATCATGGTTACTTGGCTATAAACTAAGTGTGGATTACAAATATTAAAAAACTAGAGCAAATAAGAAAGTTCTTTGCTACCAGACACTATTAAAAATCAAAGCAACTAATGTCTCCAGCTGGCACAAATTTTTAATTATACTTCAGCAATATCTAATTGCAAATAAACTTATGTATTTTTTATGGTCAAAATCTTGTTTATGGGCAAAAAGAAAGCATACCATATGGCCAGACAGAAGTATCAATATAGACATGTAAAGCAAAGATTATATATAAAAATGTCTATAGATARATGTGTAAAACCAAGAAATTAATGTCAGTATAATTGAAATCTTAAGAATATAATTATTATTAGTCCAGATCTGAATGTTTCAGATAAAAGAAGAAGAATGGATAGTAAATCATTGTACACTCAGATCTTCATTTCTACTCCTTTGTAAAAAAGAAGTTTGTGCAATCTTTTTACATAAATTGCATAAGATTTTTTTTGTTAAATTAATTTTTTAACTGATTTCCCTTTTTAAAATTAATAGTTCTCTCCATTGTACAGTTAACAAGATTGTATCTTCCTTTTAAAGATTTTACTACAGTCTTCAGCCTATTTTTACTTTCTCTAAAGTGGTCTAATGTATATTGTTTATATACATTCCTTTACAGCAAGTGGACATTGCAAAAACTGCTCTTGACTTCAAGGAGATTTTTAAAGATTAAACCTCAGAGTCCCAATTCTTCTCTGAAATGTGTGATGCAGTAGTAATGGGGGAATTATATTATTTTTAGGACCACATGGTTGACACATTCTGCCAATTGATATAAAAATAGATTGCTGCTAATTTCCTACATTGTATGCTGCTGCTAAATATTTATGGACCAGCATGGTAACAGTACTTTCAGCAGTCACAGCTGAATACAGGATTTCTAGTTAAAGGAGATTTCTGAGACATAGAATTAAGGCAAAAGAAACCAAAACTTTTCTGACATACTCTGGCTTTTCTAAGGACATATTCTGATACAGTCTTTTCAAGGGCACAATTTAAAAACTTAGGAAGCTATGTCAAAGAGAGAAATTCAACATTGTGATTTATGCTGTATGAAATCTGCATTCAAGCCTACCACCACTGAAAGGGGGAGTGGGATATGATCTCCCACACTCATCAATATGCATTGTCAGTCCTTAATCACTGCCTTGTGGATACTAAATCCAGTGTACTCTTATTTCTACAAAGTAGGGTTTTTCTCCTGAAATAGCTGATAGTTGAGCATAACCCATTGATCTAATGCAAAACTTTTTCAGGCAGTGATTGTGATTTTCTAACCAGTCTGAATAAAAATATGCTAAAGGTAGAATTATTTAAGTTATTTAAGCTATTTTTCTTCTAAACATTAAGCAATTTACACTGCATATTTCTCTCTATCTGTAAAGGATGCATTCTTATTTACTTTCTGTTTAGTAAGAATGATACATTTTTGTTTGTAGTTGTTTTATTTTTTTTTTCATCTTACACTGGGGTTGACAGTATGGAATTTGCTAAAATGGTCCACTTTGTGCTTTGTGGTGCTATTCTTCAGAGATATCCTGTACAGTCAATTCTACGCAGTCTTCTGACAAAGAAATTCATACTGAGAAAACAGAATGCATAATTGTGCTCAGTGGATAAGAATTCAAGTGTATTCTTTTCCTTCTTCTTAAGTTATTATTATTCSCTAGGAAGTAGCCTTTTGTGAATAGGATCCTGCTTCTCTTTTTGTCATAATTTGTCTTCATTCATTACAGCCATTGTAATTACCCAGCAAAATGGATTTGAGTTTACATTTTTAGAATACTTTATCTATTATGCAGAAAACATCAGGGTTTATAATAACCCAAAGCTGATTAGAATTTAAGGTGTGGAGATGTCAAATGACTATTGTCTACAGTATGGAGACAGTATCATCTCTCTAGGAAGAAAAATAAAATTATTGCAGGAGAAGGAAGAAAGGAAGTAATTTTGGAGGCATATTTACTTATTGTTTTCTTCTTGCTTATCTGAGTGTTCCAATTGCCAGAYGGATTCATAAACAGACTGAGGCTTTCATGGCACTTGCTGCACATAATGAACATCGAGCCTAGGCAGTTTACAATATAGTCTAAAGTTAAATGGATTTATAATATTAAACAGCCACTTGCACAATTAGTGTATGTTTAATAAATTCTTTTCTTTTTTAAGCTCTCAGAAAATTTTAATAGAAGTTACTGGTGAAATAAAAGAAAAAAGTGGAAAAAAATAAAAATCAATTGGGAGAAAAGCCAATAAACAATCAAAAATAACAGCTTTTTATTTAAAAGAAAAAATTGCTGCAATTGTCCTGGRGATAAATATCTTTTGATAATGATCTTCTTGTTAAGCATGTTCAAAAGGAATCTTCTCAAAATATAATTGAATTAAGCTACTAGTTATCAGTATTCAATGCAGTCAGCTGATATCTAGAAATTAGATTCTGGATACTGTCAAAGCAGAGATTGCAGAATCAGACTGGAAAAGACCTCCRACATCATAAAGTCCAATCTATGACCAAACCATTTCAATTAGATCATAATATTGAGTGCCACATCCAGGAATGTTGAACATTCTATATGCTAGACATAAAGATAAGGTATACATAACAAAAAAATAAGATTTTTCAGTTGTGTGCAATGCAGCTCCAGTTAAAATGCCTAATATTTTTTCATAACAACATTTTTCTTGTCTAAAATTCCATCTTCTATTCAGGTTCTGTTTCCCTGTATGTAGAAGGTTTTTATTCTACATGTAGTTTTGCTGCCAAAAGAAAAGGGAGGGAGGGAGAGTTGACAACTCTGAATTGCATTAATGTCCTGTATGATAATTCATAACAGCTCCTTTTTTCTTTGTGATTCATACACARGATCCAAAAGGAAGATATGACCTACACATTTTACTTCATAACCATACACATATTTTTGAGGTTATAATTGATATAAATGTTTCACCACCATTCTCATTATGTTTCAACATCATTTATTTTTGTATTGAATCTCTATTCCCTTCATCGAGAAATTAAATAATGACAAGGAACTTATATAAAGCACTTCAGTAGCAGCTAGAAGAATGTTTGCATCCCCTCCATTATCCTTTTCTCATGGAAAACAGAGGGGGAGGGAAAAAAAGGAAGGAAGAAAACTGGGCTCTGMAGCAACATATGCTTACCTACCTGTGGCAGATTTTCAAATTATGATCAAAATTATGATTTATGTGTGCTGGCCACAATTCTGAATATACCTGTTAGCTTTATGGATGTTTTATGGTTCTCCTGGAAGACTGTTATCCTCCCTCACATGTAGAGCCACACTTAAAGTATGTGCAGCCACACAAAAGAGTTATGTATATGTTTTTAYGATGACGGGTAGACAGGATGTTGCAGCAATATTTGTCTAAACTTTACAATTATACARCGTGTTGTGAGCATGACTGACATTAGGTTTAATTGCAAACCCGTATGTCTTACTTATGGCAGTTTTTATAAAGAGGTGCTGGCTATGTAGGGATATCTCATTGTCTGTGTCCTCCGACAATTTAATCTGAGGATCTGCTGCCTTCAGATTAAATGGTCAGGAAAAAGATACTTGGCAGTTTACCATGACAGGTGAGATTAATTTTTTTGATTCAAAATAAAAGATGATTACTTTATAAACATCTTCAAGACTTATGCTGAAACTGAAGCTCTTACAGAAAGAAAAGGAAGAAAATAAATTTCTCTTGACCAACACTAGATATTTGTGTGTAAGATTGTCCCACTGATTTTCATGTAGACAAGAAAAAAGTGAGTATCCCCCAAAGGCAATTCATCTTGCACTAGAGAGCCTATCACTTAGTGCCTGAGTTCCAGCAGCCAAACTCCTTTAAGCAGGAAGGACACATGCAGGATCTGCACTGGGCAGAAATGGCTGRCTGGAAAAAGAGAAGTGTTACGTTGAAATGCCATTTCAGTTTTGCAGAATGGGGAGGGAACTGTCTTACTGTTGAATTAAAAAAAAAATCATTTTGTCTTGTAAGTGTTTTATAGGATTGCAAGACAATAAAGAATCAGAGAAAACTGAAATTTCAAATGAAGAATAGATGTTTTTATCAAGCCTCTTATGGTCCATTTGCAGGACAGAGGTAACCTGTGGCATTTAATCCAATAAAGAGGTGGATCACGTACTCTGGATTATGGGGCCTACTGCTGATGCAGCTTTGCATGTTGCTACTTTCAACAAAGATGAATCTTTACTAATTTCCCTCATACACCACCCTAATGCTATGTTTTATTATTATTATCTGCCTTTATGCTAGAAGGGCCAAAATATTTTGATAATTTTATCTTGCAAATTCTCCTGTAATATATAGCAACTTTTCCTCTATCTTGAGCTCTAAGGTCTTCTTTGACTTTGTTTAATGGAAATATTTTAAGTTTCAGACAATGGCACACTCATTTCTATCCCCTACCTCACTTCCTTTTATAATTTCTTTTGCTTTAGGGCACAGCATTTTGGAGAGAAAGTTTCTGAATAGTTAGGTAATTAAGTCCTTGATAYGATAGCACTCTGTGCTCTCCTTCTGTTCTTTTCTCTCTCCTTAAATAGTTTCATGTCGTATTCATATTAACTTTTTTCTGTGATGGTCCTCTTTAATTCCAGCTATGATACTTTATCACAGCAGCCTCTCTCCAGCTTGGTGTACCAAAGCAGTCCCCGCAGTGATCTTTGCTAGAGTCATGAAAGCATTCTACTCTCTACTGACACAATGCTAGTTTTTGAAAATATTCTTGCTGCTGACTGTGTGAAGAGACAGATGTAGGCCAGTACACATCAAGATTTCTTCCACTGATGTGGCATTTCAGATTCACGGTGAGGTAAAGATTTTTAATGGCTTCTTTTATAATTACATTTTGGTTACAATGATTTAATTGTTCATTCTTGGGCAATAATTAATGTTAGCTATTTAATCTGAGCCAATGGTCTTCAGCATTGGAGAAGACTTTAAAAAGAACATTCAAGAAATACCAAATTAAACTGGGTGAGACAACATGTGCATGAGCATAGATGAAACAAAAGAGTTACCATTCCCTGACTGMCTTTGAGGCAGTTATGGACAACAGATCAGAAACTCAACTGATGCAAATTGCTTTACTCAACTCAACTTGCAAATTGTGGGTTTATCAGCTGCATTAGAAAGACTTAGACCACCACTCATGAAAGATCTACTGTTTAGACCATCACTCATGAAAGATCTACTGTTTTGTATGTGGTCTTGCTGAATTTATTGTAATAGCTCCGTGGGTGTTTTTTTTTTGTCACAAAGCAGAAGCATCTTCTCATTCTCCTTGCACATATCTGTGTGCTGAGAGGAATCCAGTCTTGTTGAGGAGAATTATCTGATAAAACAGTGGTCATTTCCTGGATCTGCTCCAGGAACCTGATTTCTCATGTGCYGTTTAACAGAAGCCATATTACACATCTGGATTCAAAAGGTAACTCTGGGTTATCTACATGTCCACAGCAAATATTGACTTCCATGCCCTTGGTGTCATCACCATCATGAGTAACTGCACATTGTGCTGGTAATCCATAAGTGAGATACACAGCTTCATCAGTAAGACACTGGAATGAAATTCCATCATTTCCCACTCTTAAACCAGGTTCTGATTTACATGGATACTACACTTCTCTGTCTGCTGTTCTAGTTTGTCTTCAAAACTGGATACATATTTGAATGTTGCTTACTYAATGTGATTGCATAACCCTTCTGAACATTTTAGCAGTGCTGTGTGCATTCAGAAATATGAAATAATATGCAGAGGTCTAAGTTAAAAAATCCAGATTTCTTGCCATTCAGACAGTTAAGCCCCTTTTTGACATGGGGCTGTTGCAGATGGTCTTTCTCTCTCTCTGTTACTTAGGAACCTTTTTCTCCTTTCATTTTTTGTTGAAGTCAAAGGGCTGAGCTTTCCTACAGTTCTACCTCAGTATTGGGGAAAAATATTTTGTTGCTTTCCCAGGCTTTATGTAGAYGAATGTTTATTCTTTTTCAGCCTCTGGAACTCTAATGTTYTCAACAAATTAAAAAAATAAAAACCAAACAGCCACACACAATTCAATGTGAATAGAATTAAAGGTCACCGTCTTGATCAGGAGTTCAGAAAGACAGTGGCAAAAGAAAAATTTAAAACCCAGTTCCAGCAAAGAACTTCTGTGTTAATCTTTGGCTCTTTCTATCTTTCATCTCTCTCCAAAAGCTCTCATTCCTTCCCCTTCACTTGTGCCTGACTCTGAAGGCTTTCACAAAACATCCTCTCTTTCTTCATATGGAACAGCTTCTCCTCCTCTTTCCTCTGCCTTTATTCTTACTGTCTCCCTGCTTCTTTTTTAAGCATAAATTCAGACTCTGAATCTATATAAAATATCATTGTGATAATTTCGGTGGGTTTTTTATCTTTTCTGATCTTTGTAGCAGAGTATCTTCTTCCTTTTTACCGTCTACCTGCTCACATCCAGTGACTGAATTTGTCCYGGCTTCTTCTGGATATTCTGAACTCGTATTTATACTTCTATCCTTTTCCTTCATTATTATGTTCTTTTGAAGTTGGTGGTAGCTGTAAAGTTTAAAGCATTTTCAAGTTTTTTACCACCTCATGCACAAAATTTACTCAGTGAACAAGCATCACACCAGCTTTAAACCAATAATTTCATGTTTGCCATATATTTCTGAATATCTGGTAACATATTGAGCATATTTAGAAGCTTTTCCTSCCTATCACCTTTTTGGATTTTCTTTGCTAGTGAGCATGCAGCCATGTCTCAGCTTGACCTATTCCTTTATCCTGTGACGAGGACACTTAATGAATATGGCTGCTTCTTCAAGACAGGCTATTCCAGGGTCCCAAAGTGGTGTCAAGAAGATAGATAGTGCTTGCTGACATCACTACTGAAACTGACTAGTCAGTCATTTATGAGACAGCTTCTGAATGAGGAAGATTCATGAAGAATGCTGAGGCAGGTTTAAGCGCACAATGATTGAGTTCTCTAGCTTATGACGTAAAGACTTCACCAGTGCAAGTGTTTTTTCAGAGAAAAAATGGAATAAAAGGTATAGAGAAACAGGGAAGGGAAAAACTGATTTCTGGCCATCTGGAAAGACAGCATTTTTTTCAGTGCAACTAGTCATAAGGGTTTGTCATCATGCTTCCTGCTAGTATTGTGTACTTTTCATTGGGACTGCCCCAGTCTCTTCCCTGCTCTCCCTGTTGCTCTTATTTGTGTTCTTCTTGGTGCCAACGGTACTAYGCAAACAAGAGTAATTTTTTTTAAGCATCTCTGCACATAAAGACTTGAGCAATTTTTGTCAAGGACTTACATGAATATTATTTTGATATGCCTCATCTTAAACTAAATGCTGTAAAGTAAGAGCTAAAGAGATGTGAACAAGATAATTCTCCTGTCCTTGATAATAATCTCCCATGAAACCCACAAAAACAGTAAAATCATGGGTTTGYAGTTATCAGGCTGTGAGAATGACAAGAGCATAACAAGGGAACAACGAAGGAAATATTACGAGAGAGTTGCTGGAACACGCTGCCTCAGCAGCTTCAGGGAAAGGTTACAGAGCTGCAAATAAAAAGCCTTTGGGTGATTGTTTTTGTTTCTAACATAAGATGTCATGGATCTGATCTGCTTCAGCATGAGAAAAAATGAGGAAGGCATTACTAAACGTCAGGGACTTGGAACATGAACCCTGTAGAGAAATCCTGCTTTGTCTGGTCAGCTTCAGTTGTCTTAATGAATTTGTTATGGCATAAGCAGTTGATGTTTAGGGTCTAGAGATATCAAAATATGTCAATCAGTTTAAAGTATTTAAATGTTATTTATGTTCATAAGTTTTGAATCAACAGTGGTACTGGGATCTTTTAAATAATGACCAAGTTAAGAGGAATAYTACATATATGTTTACAATAACATTACTTTAATGGCTCAAAAATATCTTAAAAGAGAAAATATTAATATTCATGTAAATTATGTTTTGCTCTGACAGAATTTAAAAGGTTATGTCTTGTGGCTTTACCTTTTTTCCCCCTTCAAAGTCTTTTTTCCCTATAAGCCAAAAGAAAATAAAGTATTAAGCTGAAGAGACACATGAGAAGAAACATAGCAGGGAGAGCCACTTTTTTGCCCAACAATTGATGTTAAAAATATTTTAAAATATTGATAGATGAGGATGATACAAATCAGATGCATCATAACTCTGGCATCATGCAGGATTTTGTTAGCACTTTATGATGGGAAAAAAAGGAATGCTGATGGGTGAAAATATGCTTATGTTTAAAAAAAAGGAACAAAATATATAAATAGCATTCTAGAGTAATTTTCTTGAAAAAAATTGCTATCTGAATGATGCATAAAGTGAATGAGAGATTGTAATTTCAAAGATCTTAGTAAAATGTTGRACTCTCATCTGATGTCTTAATGTATAGGCATCCATTAAAACCCTGGCTTTTTATATGGCTAAGCAKATTTCAAATGCATTTGCAATTTGAAGCACACTTTGATTAATTCTTTGGAGATGGAGTCTACTGGAAGTTATTTTGAAAAGGGAAAAATAAAACAGAAAGAGCAGGAATCATGTTCTTTACTATGCAGGTTTATTTCTCTCTTATGAGGGTGATCTTAGCCTGTCTTGTGGGCTTGGTTCCAGCATTTTAAGCAGAATTGTGTTCTTCATTTCCAACTTAACAAAATAAGGTTTCTATAGGAAGAAAATGAGTTTTCAGTTGTGGATCAAGTGTTCATGGTGCTATGAACTAAAAAGGAGTTGCAGCTCTCCAGCACCTATGAAGAGTGGCTGTTTATTTGTTTCAGTGTTTGGTACAGTACAACACYTAACTTTACTACTAACTTTAAATCACCAGGTTTCTAAAACTTGGCTACAATGAAAGCTGCATGGCTGACCTATTATTTGTGCTGTTACTCTTCTTAAACTGTAAGGTTTTATTTATAAGAGGGCAAGCATATTTATAATGTTTTGCAGCCTCCATCATTTGAGCTGTTGTATTATTTCTTTTCTGTGTAATTTGATGGTAATATATTATGATCTGTTACTTGAGATATGGTGACTAGTTGAGAAGTTTAACAGTTTTTAAAGAMTGGAGATCAAATTCCTTTAAGTAGCAATAAAGTAATACTTAAATGCAATTACAAATTAGAAACAACATTTTTTAATACTAAAAATGAAAACAAATTCAATATGCCATGTTCATGTGAAAAGTGCCTTGGGAAAAAAACCCAACATTGTACACATTTAACATCTCTAAATCCTGAAAGTTTAATAAAAAAATAATACATGTTATATTCACAATAATATTCTGATATCTCTCATATTCTGTTCTGGTAAATACTGATATACTGATTTACCATTGTCAGTCACAGCTGTTGTGGTCAGGGGTGGCGTCCAGAAGATTGTGATTTTTTTTTTTAAATTCTGATTAGAAATAAGACCAGCTGTGTGCTGACTTTACAACCAGCCTGTAGCATAGAAGAACTTGCACTCCATGGGGCCATTTTGGCGGTTTTTTTTTTTTTTCTTTCCTTATCTTTTTGCTTATGGGACATAAAGTAGCCCTACTGTATTGAGCTGTTGGCCTCATACAGTGACAAAAATATAATACTTAGGAAAGACAAAGGAAGCTGAACACTTTCTGCAGTCCATTCCTCYGGGGTGTTTCCTGCATCCTCAACTGCACATGTGAGAACATCCCTACCTAATCCCTTGGAAGTATGTTTATGGAACTGTCATCCATTAATTTGTGTAAGTTTTCTTTTGAACCACAAAATTCTATCTGCCTTCGCAACATCCAGTGCAACAAATCATAGAAATTCAGGACCTTCTATTCTATAATATTTTATCTATTTTTTAAACATCTTAATGGTTTAAAAGTTTCCCTGCAAATGTTTGTGTTGTGGCAATTAGTTACTATGTTATTCATTTTTCTTATTCACTATCTTCATAATTTAATAAATATGACCTCCTTCTCTCTTTGCCAAGTGTTTGTCTATAATCAAATAAGTCTGCTCCTGAAATTATTATTCGATCTTAATGCATCTGGAACAGCAGTTGAGATCATTCAGCTCTGACAATTTCATACATCTGGATTTTGTGTGGGAACTCCATATATATTTGCTGTCTATTTAGGGTAATATTTAATTCACTCTCCCAAACAATTYTTTTCCCCAACATAATGTATTCAAGTAATTTTATTATTCTTGAAAGAAAAAAAATAATTTAAAAAAAAAAAAAAAAATTTAAAAAAAAATTTTATTTTAAAAAAAAAAAAATAATTTATAAAAATTATTTTACAATTTACATAAATTGTAAGTCCTGACGAAAGTTCACACAGAGCTTGCAGGTGCCAGTTGTATAGGATCTGATGYTAYTCTCATTTAAAAAAGTAAAAAGARTACATATCTTGAAGCTAATAKAATTAATTTATAATAATATACTTGATAAAAGTTCATTGCATATTTAAAAAGCATAAATTAGAAAATCCAGCTTCATCTTGCTTTTAAGAGCAAAATAAATATGCATCTAAAAGCATATCCCTCATGACAAAGTCTTCTTTCTTTTTTTTTTTTTTWTTAAATACTCTACTAATAGATGAACTACACATTCTAAAAAAAAGCCATAAAAACAAACCCTTGTTAAATAGTTGTTTATTGTGTTGAATAAAAAGGAGCAATATGTCATGGAGYCTTAATTTGTAAAGAAATTAAGACATCTTATTATTCTAAAACTTTATATGTATAAATATACATCAAAGGATGCAGCTGACATGCCATTAATTTCTGAAGGATTGAAATCTTACTGTATTCCTTGGAAATAATATAATGAGAAACAAAATGGTTTAATAATTGCAATGTAACTTCAAAAGCAAGATTTCTCCATAATTTTGTTTTCTAGGAGTTCCACTAGTCCTTCAATAAACAAAATGGAATTATATAAAGGATGGTTTACCATGTTATCTGGGGTTAGTATGGAAATCCAATGTTCCATTCATTTTTACAAAGATCAAAAATCTAAGAACTTAAAAAAATACAATTATGAGTAAAACGTAAATCAAAATGTCCTTGAGAAATATGTATAGAAAACAATGTAATAAAGTGTTTTATATGATTGTATCTTTGCAATATTTCCATATATACAATTTTGCATAGAAATGTTGAAAGAACTGTGGTCATTCCAATGTTTTATCTTTCTACTTAAAATGTAAAATTACATTCCTGTCCACCTATTTTTTTTTATACAGTTCTCCATTTTCATGGAAAAGTTGGATTTTATTTAGATTTTCTCCACAGAAATTTTAAAGGCCTTACTTTTTAATAAGTAGAAATCTTAATAAACAGAAACACTTTTTAAAAAATTCTCTAAGATCGGAATTCCCAGTAAAAATAAATGCTTACTTGAATGTATACTGTCCTGTGTGATTCTGAGATACACTGTAAATCAAGATCAGATGATACAATTGTATGCACATGCACATRAGGTGATTTTGCTGTAACACATTTCTCTTTCACGCAGTCAGCAAATGSAAAAGGAAACTGTAAAGCTTGCTCCAATTTGTTTCTAGCAAAGCAATTTGGTAGCTTTAACAAAACACGTTAACAATCCTATATATCTTTAGAAAGTCTGCTTGGAGCAGAATCTGTTAAGTCACTTATTTTATACCTGTCTTGTGAAATGCTCATTTCTGAATGACAAAATTAGTCTGTCAGAACAAAGTCTATTCATGAATATATAAGACAAATTAAATACCGTTACAGATTTCAGAAAAAAAAAAGCCATGAGCATGCTTTCACTGAGCACCTTTGGAAAGTTTACTCATAAAGATTTCTTTCCACTTTAATTAATAAACTATATATTGCATCAGAATGTTGAAAAATGAAAACACTATTTTACATATCGTTTTGAAGTACAGATGAACACAAGTTTTCCCATTCCAATTTCCCATTTATTTGTAAATGCAATCCAAACTAGATTAGAGGATATTAGAAAAGAGCGAAGAAAGTACATGTTCTAGTCATGCCAAAGACAGATAAGGTGTAAAATGGACCAAAATKGGGTGATTTTGGTTTTCTGTCAGAGCTATTTAAAAACCTTCAGTTCTTACAATGCTCTGTCATGAGCTCAGAGAAACCTGTTTCGTTTCCCCTGTATTTTCACTAGGAATTGTATTGGTGCCCTTCATGTGCCTACTTGCAAGCTACTACTGTATGGAGCGCAATACAACAGAAGTTGTAAATTTTAAAAAAACAAACWTTTTTTTGGGCCACAGAAGTTACATACTGTACTGGTTGTGTCATCCTGCAGCCTTTAAGCACTAATCTCTAAGTATTTTCTGAAGCTGCTGAATGTTGTGTCCATGGAAGTGTTTATTTGTTTCTGACACTAAACATCAAAACCTTCACAACAAAACAGTCCTTCTATTATCTGAAGAGGACCTACAAGGAAGCTGGAGAGGAACATTTCACTGGGAACTGTAGTGACAGGACAAAGGAAATGCCTTTAAACTGTAAAAGAGGAGGYTTAGATCAGATACTAGGAAGAAATTTTTAACTGTSAGGGTGTCGAGGCACTGGAACACATTGCCCAGAGAGACAGTGGATGTGTTCAAGGCCGGGTTGGATGCAGCTCTGAGCAGCCTTGTCCAGTGAAGGCATCCTTGCCCATTGCAGAAGAGTTGGAGCTAGAAAATCTTTAAGTTTCCTTCCAACTCATTCTGTGATTATATGATTCTATTGAGCAGGAATGGAAATGCAGAATGCAATAATTCATGTTGTGCTTGGATTATGTGAATGTGGACACAAATCTCACTTAGGACCAATGATCACAATGGTGCTTCACCTTGGAATGTATTTTTCTAAGGCTAAAATACTGTCTGCAGAGAGTTGAAACAATTTTACTTTAGAGACAGCAACATAAGTGAAAGATAACCATAAAAAAGCTAAACCTCAAAGCAGTCACAATAGCCCTTGGAACTTGTTCCAAACAACATAGTGCAGTGAGGGAAATGCATAGTTTTAATTTGTTAATTTAATAAACTCCACGGTAAATTAGTTTATAGTGTCCCTTCAGGTTCACTGCCCAAAGTACAGTAACATCTTTGTTTACTCTTTCAAATTGAAAAACATTGGTTTTCTTTAGAAATTCATCCTTGTTGACTGTGAATTAATCCATTTATTTCACAATCATATATATATATATATATATATATATATATATTAATAAGGGACACTGCATTTTTATATTGGCAAAGAGAAATATTTAATTTTGAGTTGCTTGCATGAACTTCAATTTAAATAAAGATAATATAAAAAGGTGATTTTCTTTTTCCTATTTGGCAACACAAGGAGCATAAGAAAGCTAAAACTATCTAAACACCATCTAAACTASGACAAGAGGAGATGTTTTGTTAATTATTTTTCAGCAGGAGTGCTTGCTGCAATACCTTCCTTGATCATCCATTCCTAAACCTGTAGGAATAGGGACAGTGCTGCCACTACTRTACTACACTGGCTTAGAACTGAATCAAATAAAACACTGAGAATTTTTAATCCAGGCAAATTGTCCTGTSTGGATCATTATATAGCACCAAAAAWTTCATATAGTTGATGGGGGTGTTCAGGAGTGAAAAGGAACTGTGGGCAAAACCTGCCTWTAACAGGGTATCTGTTAAAACTCTGCCCTAAAAYATCTTAGTAACTTGATTGATTAGGCATATTGAATAATTACATTTCTGACATGCCAGGCAAAAATTATTTATTTTCAGGTACACAGGAGAAGGTTAAATGTTCAATTCTTACAGAGTTACATGGGGGTTAAAACATCTTATTTTCTTTTCAACCTGAAGGAAAACAAACCTGTTTTCTACTCTCTGCTAGAATTCTCTAGCTGTAAAACCACACTCTAATCTGACTACACACATTAACTATTTCTCTTGTGCAAGTAGAAGTGTGAAATTAAYGAAGCTGCAAAGGAACTTTCCAAAATCACATATGGCTATGTCCAAACACAACAATGCAGGTTTTGAGCTGCAAGAAAGGAATCCTGGAGTTTTGAACCATTACCACAAGATCAGACTAAATCCTTGCAAATRTATTCAGTCCATTATATATCTTGAGTCATGCTGCCACAAAGGCCTGAGTCCTTTGTTCTGACATTTCTTTTTGCCTGGGATATTTACACAGTCTTTTAGATTAATATCTATCCTAGAAGAGAAGCCTTTCAGAAAAGACACCTTSAAGTATTCTTGCATGCGTATTGTGGGACCGAAGGTGAAACAATAATACACTGATGGTGCAGTATCATGAGGAGTGAAAATTAAAGTTGTTTGGTGCCTGTGGTATCCAGGGGGATGTTAGCAGACAGATTAATGACTTTCTAAGCCAATTTAAGAAAAAAAAAATTCAGAGTCTTGATGATTTTTCATCACCAAGGTATTTTATTTCCTAATCCTACTCTGTGTTAAGTCTACTCCTAAATATACTCGCTCCAATTTTGAGGGTTAGGATGGGTATCAAAAGTGCAYAAACTTCTTTTTCTTCAAATCTATGCCTAAAAAAATATTCTGAARCTTGGATAAAACTGAGATTAGCAAGCTTTTAATCTTTTGAAAGGTATAGTAATTTTCAGAGCCTGCACATGAATCAGTGTTGCTAATTACTTTTAAACCGACCTTTAAGATGTGCTGCTATATGTTCTCCACTGCTAAGTGTTGCTAYATAATTTGTATAAGGCTCTAAAAGCACTGAGGAACTGTAATCATGCTGAGCCACTGGACATAATTACTCCTGCTCTTCTGTGTAACATCATTAATTTTGCCCTAGTTTTAAGGGTCTCCTTGGATTGTTCCTGAAAATAACTTGTATGTTTAAAGCAAGTTCGGATATGTGACAGTGAACTATGCTAATGATTTCAAATGTCTAGTTCAGTGACTCTTTTTTTTCTTCTTCTGAGGTTGGCAGAGTATCATATATTTTTTTTTTTTAAAAGGCCAACCCACTTTACATTCAGAAGACAGAAAAAAATAGCTACAACTTTCTGTATATCAGTCTGTATTGTGACTATAGTCTAGCCACATCTTTCTAGGATATTTATATGTATAAACAGAACTGAATTTTCAGTTTGATTTTTTTTTTTTTGAGTTCCTGAAAATATATTACTAATTGTAACTGATGTTTACCAGTTATGTTTTAGATTTACTTTTTCTTGCAGTAGAAAATTCATAAATAGAAGATTTATTTTGATTTAGACTAGTCATTATCAGACTAAAGTTTTATGAAAGATAAAGCAAAGCATGCCAATTGGGTATTCAAATAAAGATTACTTATGAAGAAGAAATGTTTAGAATCCATCCTTGGTAGCAAATTCCCGTATGCTTTTTTTTCTGGAGCACGATCTCTTGAACCTGAGACTGTTTACAAGAACAAATAGTTGAATTGTCTTGTTGCTTATCTTCCACATAAGCATATAGGATTAAAAAAAAAGAAGAAAACACTGGAAGAATTGGAAGGAAGAGTCTGAAGATTGCACCAGTATTTAGAAAAGCAAAGTAACTAACCCTTCTTGATATTCTCATTCTGATTCCATCAGTTTCCATCTCCTTTTATTATAACATCTCCATCTTCTCCAATTCATATTCAAATTATTCTTTAACAATGCCATTTCTGACATTAGTTTCTGTATAAATTCTCTTTGATAAGATTAAATTCCCAATTTTTTTCTGTGTAGACTATATCTATACACAAAGTTATTAGAATTTATGCAAGTAGTTCAACCACTTAATGGAAAAAGCTGTGAGACACMACCTCAGCAACACATCACATGACTGAGTTCTAGGATAGTGATTGTATCCTGACTTTTTCCCCTAGACGAGCAGATTTTTTCATGATGTATGATTTTTTCATTATTTTTTCCTGAGTTTTTTCTCATTTCCAGTATGCAGGACAATGTTTTCTCTAARGTTTGAACTTGGAGGTAACAACTTAAAAGGTGCAGAATAAACTTATCCAAGAACAAAAGAGAAATTGAGTTCTAMCACTGTCTCATGCAATCACCTTTGTGAGGAGAAAGAACACACTGTTCACTATAGTGAGAAAGTAGAAGCTTTTTAGCATATTTAAATTAAAAATGCACCTCCCAGTCTGTTAGACTGTATTCATGTTCTCCTAAGTGAGGTTTTTCTTTTTTTTCATTTTGAATCATCAAATAATTTTTGAGGCAAAAAGTATTTTGAAACATTTTCAAGAATTATTTTGAAAATTCTCTTCCCAGAACCCAAACAAAGTAGCATGTTATGGGCTAATACTATTAGAATATCCTTGATGTTGTGTATTTTGGCAAGGCTGGAGAATGTTTTAGCAGAAAAATTCTTCAAAGGAAAGGAAAATTGAAATCCAAGATTTCTATTATGCTATCCTGTATTAGATAAATGAAACATAAGTTTAAAATAACAATTAGAAAGGTCGATATTCTACAAATTTTTGGGATTTGTATGATCAATAAGATAACAGCGCATTGATTTCATTTGCTCATTAATATTTTCATTGCATATTGTTCTTCCTGATCAGTACCTTTACAAATTGCCCTTTATATTTTCTTCGTGTGACACTGACTAGGGAATTATTAGTGGAGATATTTCCAGGTTTCCATTCAGAAATTGATGCAGCAGTCAGCAGTTTATGCACGCAGTTCCGGATTATTTTCTATTACAATAAAAAGCATTTTCAACAAATAGAAACTTTGAGAGGCATGCTGTAGCTTCCATGAGATGCATTTTCTGATAAGACACAGTGATGAGGTCCATCAAATTTCATATTTTTAAAAGCAGCAACTGTTGTTAATTCATTTCTTATTGACATCCTGCAATGTCATGGCAGATAAAGATCTTTCACAGTTTTCATTACCATTAGGATATGCTTCTTCAAATTACTATTTAAAAATAAACATTTTCCAGTGTTTACTACTCTTCYTTCTGTGTCTTTCTAGACACCAGAAGGTGAAACAAAAATAAATATAAATAAAATTTGATCAGATTTCATGCCTGTGGGTTTTTTTTTTTTTTTTTTTCATAAGTGAAAATTCCTTCCTTGCAGAGAGCTCATTTCAAAGTTTCTGGTAGTTAAAAGCACAATAAAAATCCATTCCAAAAATACCAACATCCTCTAAAGTTCTTCCATGTCTAAGTTATTTAAAGGTGCCTTTCAAGTAAAGTCCTTAAAAAATAAGAAGAAGAGAGAAAACTAATTCCATGTTTAGAGACATTTTCTTCATTTTGAAGTAGAGATCACCTTCTTTGAGATTCAATCATTTTGAGGACTACAATACTAGAAATATGGTAAACCACAACAGAATTAGCTTTAATTACATTAAGAATATACTGTCAGAGTCTCTGTCTATTTTATTGAATTCTGGGTTACTTCTGAACCCTTTTTCTGATTTCCCTAGTTCCCCATTTTTTTAAGGAGCTCATTTATATCCAAAACTGGGTTACAGGGGAAAAAAATAAGCACATGTATAGAGCCAAGAATGTATTGACAGCCTAATTAAAAAATTTTAAATCCAAATAAAAAGCAACAGTCTAGCTACAATGGTAATAACTGTTATAGTACAAATTAGTACAGGAAAAAAATATATAACATTATTACCCTTAGAATTCTTTAAAAAACACCCTTTCTAAAATATGTCTTTTTTTGCTGTTGCTATTCTCACCTTCACAATGTCCCTCCAGTTCTCCAAGCCAAGGGGTGTTAGGTTGTCATGGTGAGTCACAAACGTCCTCAGTCCTTTCTTGGGAGAAATCAGTGTTGCTGGTCAGGGTCCCATCATCCTCAGTGTTTGGATGTGCTTGGGTTTATTTTTACATTTCTCCACCGTGGCTCCTGCCTTCTGGCTGCTCCCAGCTGAGCTGAGCGTGGCCCCGCAGCCTCCCCAGACTCAGCCACAGGRGCTCTTCTTGTTTGGGCAGMGACCCCTGGGTGTGCCAGACCCTTCCCATGGAGGCACTGGCAGAGCCCAGGCTCAGGCAGGGAAGGCAGCAGGAATTTGGCCCTGGGATGGGAGCTGAAATCAGCCCAGCTTTGGCTTAGCTGAGCCCAGRCCAATCCTGAGACTGGTGCTTTGGAGAGCCCCAGGCTAAGGCTGAAACAAGGYATTATTACTGGGCTCAGACTTTAGAAAACGTGAGCAAACAAAACTACCAACCAAATCCACAAAACAAATGTTTCTGATACATATAAATGTATACCAATATATACTGCCTATGAATCCAACAAAACTAAGAGCAAATAAAGTCTCTAAGCTTTTCTGTTATATAAGCAGTTACTATAGGAAAGTGATTTTATGTTGAATTTTATTTTTGTGAGAGAAAAAAAAAAAAACAAAAAACATCTCAAGCTAATGCAAATTCTCACAAAACTTGTGTTCTTTCCTTAAAAGTGACTAATTTGTCAGAAAAAAAACCCAGAAGTTWGAGCTGAAAAGTGGTGGGAAAAGTTATTTCAAAGTGAAAGGGATGGCATAAAAATTGTTGGAAACACAAAAAAAAGATCGCCAGTATGCCCCAGCAGTTAATTTTGTGATCAAATCTATGATATTGGAGCTAAAAGAGAAAAAAAAAAGTTTCATTATTTAGTTTTATGCATTGTCTCTCTGCTTTCTGCTTTTTGAAAAAAAAATATATTTGGAAGAGCATGAATTCCATGTAGTTATTTAATTTTCTGTTTTATTTTGTTTTTCCATTTTAAAATTCCATCTTCAACACTAATTCTCTAGCACACTCTTTAATAAATACTTAACAACAAGAACTAAAAAGCCTTAAGGATTAAAATTTAATTTTTAACAAGTCTTTAGCAGGTAATTTCTTCAGTCTGTAGTTTTTACTAGCAAGCTGTCAATATACTGCTTAATTTTCAAATTCCAGAAACCACTGGTATGGAAAGATTATGTCTGAATCKCTATAAGTATAATCAAGGACTGAGCTAAGACCTTTAGAAGTCTATAAAATAAAACAAATAAGTTAATAAATACCTTAAACATAAATTTCTTTATGATCATTATACTCACCTAGGCTGAGAATTTCCTTCAATTATTTGATTGGAAGCAAGGTATTAGACAGTGATSTTTATTTCAAGTGTGTGTTCTCAATATTTTGTTAGTTTTCTTCTTTTCCTTTCTGAATCAAAATGAATTGTTCSATTCAGGACTTAAAATTCCTTACTATGAAATTTTTTTATCACTTAAATTCTGACCAGCTCTATTTAGAAATATTTTCATTTAGTCCTGATTATATTCATGCATMAAATATTTTCTATGAAAGGGTTAAATTAAAAGGTCAGGCTTTTGGTGTACCAAATATTCTGGAAAAGAAACTCATTGTTATCACAGGAYATCTATCATCTCTTTATAGGTGAGTAAAACATGCTAGGGGAAATCTCAAAATGGGTTTTAGGGAATATTTTGCTGAAGCTCATCCAGCAATTATAATCCAAATTAAACTACAGAATTAAATTGCCACAGGACGAAAGTCAAAAGTACAAATTAAATCAAAAAGCAATTAGAGATATCTATGGCTTAAAAGTCCTTCTAGATCTTTTAAATGCTGTTATAAATAGAAATTTTAACTAAGGAGATGCCAATACTGCAAGCTGTTGGAAGCTGGAAGAGAGTGTGCTGGGGAAAAAGATTATTTACACAACTCATTTTTATATTAATTTTCTAATTACGTTTCAACTTGCCACAGTAAGTATGGAACACTTTATTAGCTGGATATTTGTTCTTAWTTCATATAAACGTTCCTAAAAGTTGCACTTAATTTTTGAAATATTCTATTATTTTTCAAGTTAAAAAAAGACTTAGTGTGCATGTAAAAAGATTAGTAACAAAAGTAGCTCATGCTTACTCCTGATATGTTCATGTTGTGTCTATAGTTTTGGGCAGAATGTTGAATGTGTAACCTTTAACCTAGCTGCTTCAAAAAAAGAGCAAAAAATAAACAGAGGAGTAGATTCATTCAGACAAAGCAACATTCATTAATAACACTAGGAGAAGAAGCCTTASGAACAAAAGCTCCCATGAAAATTGCCATTTCAAGGAAAAAACCTCCATGCTACTGCCATTAGAGAAAGCAACTCTCAGTTTTGAAAGCTAAAGCTGACTTTAAACTGATCTGATGTGTCTGTTGCTTCCTTGTTTATAAGACTATAGGAAGTAGAATTCTCAGAAAATAAGAGAAGACTTTTAAGAAAAATTTGAGGTAAAATGAAAAGAAAAAAGTGAGGAATCAGAAAATATTGTTCTGTCTTAGTATTTTTCARAATGATCCTGTTTGAACTGTACAACAAAAATCATCCGTAGAAACCCAGATCAATAGTATGGAGTAGCCAACAAATTAAGAACAGTGAAACCTTGTTCACCCAGGATATTTACAGAAGGCAAAGTGATTAGAAAACATTACTTCAATTAAAAAAACAAGAAAAATTAGTATGCTCAACAGTGTTTATATTTTGGCTCATATTAAGTCCAACACCAATCCCAAAACATTAAAAACAATCTAGTACAACATGTAGATTCAAGTAAAGAACACTAACTCTCAGAGTTTCTTCCTTTCTTCAACACTTCCCAGCTACTGAGGTGTGAAGTAACAAAAAAAAAAATTTGCATGAATCAACCATGGAGCTCTGAGGTCTGAAGCTATATGATGGCAATTATGGAATTGTAAATGAAACACAATGCATCTGATGAATAACTATAAAGACAGGCTATAACACAGCTGGGAAATTTTGCTAAAATAATGAAATTATCGTTATTCTGGCTACGGGAGGAATGGCATTTTCAGTAACATYGCTGAGTAGGCAAGAGGGAGTGTATTTGGCTGGGACCTATGTTTGCAATAGAAGGGAGATTGTAAGGACATCATTGTGATTGATTTGTACAGTATGCTGGCTCAGCGAGAGGCTCACACTTCTGACATTTCTGATTTGTATACAAGGAAAATGGATTTCTGTCTCCTTATATTAGCTCAAGCATCAGTACAAAATACTGCACATTAACAGGAAGTACATTTCTACCCAGAAAGCAGTGTCAAAAATTATTCTATAGGAAATTTTATTCCCCTTTTTTTGACATAGTGTTTGATGTACTCTAATGTACAGCTGTTTATGTGGGTGTGTATTACATAAATTAATCCACTGAGATCTGGTAAAACTGCATTTTCATTGCAGATCAGAACAAAGTAGTTTTGCAGCAGGTGCTGGTACAGTCATGACAGAGTGGGGACGGTTGTCATCTTTAATGGTCTCTAAATTCCCATGCTTAATGTGTTTTCATAGTGGCCTCAGCAATCATACAGCTTGCTGATTCAGACCTTTTCTAAAAAAAAAAAAAAGTTATTTCTGTCCATACCTAACCCACTGGTGAGTTTCCTTAAGTTAAAAGAGTACTATCATTTTCTATAGCCCCCCAATCAGCTAAAAAGTCTAAACTAAATAAAACTGAATAGGTTAAAATATATTTTCTAGGAAATTTGCTAGGTGGAGAGTTGATCATCATTATATAGTTAACTAGTATAAGGAATCTGCCTATCTTGATCTGGCTATTTAAAGGTGAGATTTATTTGCTCTGAAGAGAGTATTTTTGTTCCACTAATATTTCATATTTTTATTAATTTTATATATCTATGTGATTAGAATGGCTGAATTTCAGCCACTGTAAATACACTAGGTTCATATAAAAATTTTCCTTTCCCTATGAGTTTATAAATTTTTCTCATGAGATTTCCTACTTTCTGAATACTGAAGATAATTTTTGACTTATAAAACTTTGATTTTATATATATTAAATGTTTTGACATATTCAAATCGAAATACACATGTGATAGAGTGCAAAAATTACCTATGATCATGGGTGAATTATAGACATATACTGTTAAAATTATAAATACATTTGGAAATTCATCTCTTTGTACAGTAAGTAATCTTTAAACAATTTTCCTTTGTTAGTGGTTTTTTTTTTTTTTTTTTTTTTTTTCCTCAAGTTCAGTATAACTGATTTAAAAGAAAAAGAACAAGCAAAGAAACCTTTTGGTCTCTTGTCAATTCAAAATTTCTTTTCAAAAAAGGATATAAGAAAGAGAATCTTCTGACAATCTTCACTGTATTAAGCAACCCACCATCAGCTGTGGATCAAAATCAAGTAAAAAAATTCACAGTGTTAATCAGGTGATCCTACTAATTTTATTCACCTATTTTCTTCTTCAGCAAGAAAGAGAAAAGAAWTTTTTTTTCACATTTACCTTCTGGTTCTGTCAATGTTCTGATAGCAATAATTGCACAAAAAGATTTAATTAATAAGATATATATAGACATTGCATAAAATCCCATATTCCTTAACTTTTCAAAAAGTCAGCAGAGCCTTTTGCTAAAACGTTCATATTTATTAGGCAGTGTGGGRTCTATCTCAAACTGTAATATCTGGRAAGACAACTCGGAGATAAGGGCTCTGGAAACACAGACTGATAGCAAAAAGCTCAGGATTTGAGATTGTGTCTCCTACTAAAATTCCTAACCTATATTTAGGCACACAGAATTAGAAAAAAAAGTTTATGAAAGCTTTCAGTAATAACTTAATCATGAAGAGAATATGAAGAAGAATGCATGTATCTGAATGACTTAATTTCTGCTTTATTCCAGTTTTATTAATAAAAGAAAAAAAAAGCCTAGAAGATCTCTTTAAAAGATATCTTTAATCTTTCTACATGGAGATCTGTCTATTCATGCTTCACCTTCTTACAGATGCTAAATTCAAACGTATTTTATTTTAGAGTATCTTTTGAAACAGAATTTCAGGACCAAAATAGTAAGACTAACTATAGAGAACCTACAGATGCAAAAAGGACTTTTACCATATTGTCACCATTTTTTACTTTAACTTTGAAGTGTTAGCTCCCATTTTAGTATTTAGATAATGAGCAATTGTATTTTCTTAGTCTGTATTGCACTATTGTCCATTCTTGGCAAGATTTGGATATGCTCAACTGAATTAAAATTAAAGATTAGTATTTGTTTTGCACCTTTGAATAAATATATGAAGAAATAAGCTAGCCAGCTTTCACAAGTATTTTTTTTCCCTCAGTTATTGTGCTATCATAAGGATTATGAAAAGCAAGTTATAAAATAAATGTTTTCCAAAAAATCAATTAAATCCATCTATATTAGAATCATAGAACAATGAGTTTGGAAAGGATTTCTGGGGGTCATTTTGTCTAGCCTCCTGCTCAAAACAGAGTGACTTTCAAACTTAGACCGGGTCATTTAGGGTCCTCCCCAAGGTTAGAGATTTCACAAGCTCTCTGTGTTGGCCATTCCAGTAATGAAGATTCTGCTTTCATGCAATGCACTTTGTAATTTCCCCTGCCGTGTCTTGTCAGCACTGTCTCTTTTCTCTTTGTTGTGCACCTTAGCCCTCAGTGCATCCATTATCCTGTTCTCAAAGGTTAGAGAGGTGGCATCAAAGTGATGTCAGCCACTCTGCATTCATAACCAGACCCTGCCCAGTCTGATGGGTGTGTGTGAGTCCAGTAAAAAAAATAGACCTTAACTAGGTCATCCTTTACTGGGGGCTGTACAAATSTTGTTCCTAAGCATGGAGGTCTGGAATGCCTTTGTCAAGCCTGCAGTGCAAGATTAGYGTTTATTTTCCTGACCAGTCTCATCTGGGACAGCAGTCATGGCACTCTTGACCATTCAGRCTCAGCCCTGAACCCCTGGTGTTTGCCTGGGCTATTCTGCAGGTGGGTTCAGCCCTATTGCCTGCTGACCGTGGCTTGCAAACTGGTTTGCAGTTTTGGATTGAACATGAAGCTGGCTCTTATCTTGCCATGCTCTGTCTTTTGATTATCAAACTGAGGCCAGAACCTGTTGGTCAGGGGTCCAACCCTGCTTGGGTGTGCTGAGCTGCACCCACCAGTGAGGATGTTGCTGTGCTCATGTCCTTGGTTATCAGCTGGTCTTTCCTCATGGAGCTGATCTTGTCACTGACTGACAGTCTGAGCACACCTTGCAATTAAAAACTGTGGACTTATTTAAACTATTATTTTTATTGGACTTCACTTTTATAGCTGACAGACCTCTTCAAGTCCTTCTTGTCCTTTGCATCCTTCTGGCAAGCTCTGGCTTTCTCTCTATGCCTGTGTGATATTTCTGTGTTACWCTTTGGCAAGATGCAAGAGAGGAGAATCAGGCAGCCTTCTTCCCCTGCAGAATAGGACACCTGATTACCATTATCCTTTGCTTTCTTCACTGCCTCAGACAGGGGTTTGGCACAGCTGGCCCAGGTAGCCAGGCTCCCCAAAACACTTTCTGTCACATTGTCTGCTGCCATGTCTGAAGTTGTCTGAAAAGGAACATTTGTCAGAAATCACAATTTTCCAGTGTCTTTTACAARCCTCCGGTGTCTGTTACAGTAAAATTTCATTCTCCTGCTGGGGCCTCCCTGCTCTTGTGCAATGTAAGGCTTTTGTCTCTGCACAGGCCCTGTGAAGAGAAAAATTTCCTTCTCCTCAAATAAACTGGTGCAGTTCATGAAGTAAGYCACATCCTGAAATCTTCCATTACTTCATTAGGAAATCTACTACTTCATTAGGAAATGTGTCTGAAACAAGGACTGCTCTCTCTGGGAGTTACATATACATTAAACTCATCTCCTTAAAGCATCGAGAGATTTCTAGCAAATTTCTGAATAATAAAAGAAAAATGAGAATTACTGCTGGGTTATTTTATTGGGKTTTTTTTCTGTTTTGTTTTTTCTTCTATCATCTTTTTCTTCATTTTTAAATTCTTTATTTTTCTATCAATAATTTGCACCTTTTTTTTTCAAGGATGATAATTTAAGTTCAGGAAAATTAAGTTATGAGAAAATATGTGAATTATAAAGATTAACAAAATTACATAATGGAACTTTAAGCCTGTGCATTATGGGGGCTTTAAGATTTTGGAAGAATGAATTAAAACTATAATCTAAACTGTTGCTGTAAAGTAATAGGGGACTATTTTTTTTTTTCTGTTCCAATGCAGATGTGTCCTGATCTTTCAGGTGTTTGYCATCTCACTCAGGGAAGAAAGGAAGAATTAGCATTATCTGCTAATAATTGTACCATTCTTGGTTTTTTTTTTAGAAAGAAGTCTTCTGAAAATAATTAGAGACAGTCTAAAATTTCACTGCTATTAACTTCAAACTCAGTTTCTGTCTAAACTTCAATGTTTGGTTTAGTCTAAATTTAACTTACCTGATCACTAAAAATGTCTGATTTAGCATACAATTTTACCACCTATTATATGGGCAAATGATACCTCTGTGTGCTAAGCACATTCAYCATATTTGACATTATTAATCACAAACTACTCTTTAGAACTCTTTAAATMTTAGATGCAGGTGATCATCAATGTTTTATTCAAAAGTGCAAGGCTGAGTATTTTTAAAGTTATCTAAAATTAGGKTTTTTTTCAAGTCACAAATAATCATTGTGACAGGGAAAATGCAACGTTGCAGTAATAAAGTATTAATGATAATGATGGTACATTATAGTAACATTATATATCATGCTGCAACTTYAGAAGTTTGGAGCTCATTTTTCTTCTGTGAAACACTGAATTCTACTGACAGTATCTGGATATATTGCAAAAATGTAATTTCTTGGGTATTCTCGTTTGATGGTAGAAGATGCAGAGATATTTCTTCAGCAACATCCTTCAAGTTTTCTTGCTCTCCTCAAACAGCCATGACCTGGAATCATCCTGGAGGTGACACTGACTGTCTGGAAAGAGATGACTTTTTACACTTTTTACTACACTCAAGATACTTTACTACCTGTGAAGAGTGATACTGTTAAAGTGACTTTTTCCCCTCTGGTTCTTGTAGATAGTGAAAGGGATTAATGTCATTTTGTGCTGCTTTCTGTGACCTCCATGCCTGTACTTGGTCAAGGACAATAAAAAGGCAAGGCAGAAATACCTGAGGAGATGAGCAGCCCCTTCAGGATAAGCAGGGKTTCTGCTCCTTATTCCAATAGTGTTTTTATTTTCATTCATTCAAAATATGAAATGCCTACAGACTTAGCTGGACCTAGCAGCTGTCAAACAAGAAATTTACTCCACAGAAACATTTTGAAAGTACTTCAAACAAATMAAATTTTTTGTCTGCTGGTCCTTTGAACTAAGTTTCTTGTTTGCGTGGCTATACTTTGGTTCTGAAGAGGGTGAATTGACCAAAGACACTGTTTTCTCTTTTATGTTTGTTTTGTTGTTGGGGGGGCTGGATTACTTTATTTTTTATTATTTGTCTGCTGTCTGGAAAAGTTGCATTCAGACATCTCAAAATGAGGAAATTCTAGGTTGTTTCATGTCACCACTATTAGATTATTAAATAATAAATAACAACCACTGTAGAGTTTATTCAGGGAAGGGTTCAGTCAAGTCGCAACCTATGGGAAGAATGGAATTTCTTGCTTTCTATTGCTTCTTCACCCCCTATAGAACAGGTATACAAGCTCTCTTTAATCTCTTGYACTATTCAGAAGTTCATTTTTCTCTATTGACTTTCTAGGAAAAGTAGAAGTTAGACTTCCTCTCACTCTTCCCATCCACTTGAGACTATTAAAATTTGAGTCAGTGACAAAGTTAATTGTAAGTGATAAAATATTGTAATATTTTGTGTACTTTATTAACTGCAAAGTAATGTTAGAGAGTAGAAAGATATCAAGAGAAATAACAATGCCTAAAAAAGAAGAACTATAAGTTATTGAGATGAGAAAGATTTGGCAGGTAAKTTACTACAAATATAGTCAGGCCCTGCAATGTGACTGCTAGAAGAACAAACTTCTGTCTTTCAGATTTGCTTTTTATTTCTTCTGTTGCAGCAGAATAAATATAATATTCAGCAGAGTGCCATCTCACTAATCAAGGCAAGATTTACTTTTCTAAAATTGCATCTGGTACCTACAAATATGATTATTTTCAGTATTTTATGCATTGCTTGCTGATTTGCAGTTTTTTTGGTTGTTAGCACCTGACTCCATCAAATTCATATAGCTGAATTCATATGTAGTTAAGTGACGTATTTCAGAGCCATAGTGGGTCACTCTCTGGCTTGTATCTGTGTAGTAGTTTATTAAAGCACCGAGGAGTTCTCAAAACTAATAAAAATAGAAGCTAGCTTTGCATCAGAAACAACCTATAAAGGAAACAGAAATGCATGAATGCATTTAGTAGATCATCACTTTTGTCTAACCAATGTGGTTCTGATTTTAAAAGTTATATGTACAAAACCCCTGTTATAATTATTATTTTCCAAAATAATTATTTTGAAAAAAATTTCTAATAAATTGTATGGGTTTTGACATTAGCCAGAAATTTTACTAATGATCATAGAATGAGTTGACTGATACATTTTCCTGAAAAAATTATTTCAGAAAAAAAAAAAGTCAGATCTRAATTTCAGATAACAAGTTATTTCTTTGTAATTAAGTAAACCAGTAAAGAAACATTACAAATTATTGTTCTTGTCTATCCCCATATTTGGGAAATAAATTACTAGTAAATTCAATATTTTTAGGAAATAAAAATTCCCAGGTGACTGCAAAGTACACATAGTGCTCCCAAATCTGGTAATCTACAGTAGCTCCTACAAATATATCATAAAGCATTTGAAGTTGAACCGTGGTGCAATCATGGTAAAATGGGATTGTTAAAACCCCTGCAACTATGTGGGAACTGATAAGTGGAATTTATACTCAAGAATGTAATGAGAGTTGACACCTATTTGTGACATGACTGTATCATAGATTGCCTGCAGCAYGATAGCATCACTGTTTCTAGCAGGCAAAGATGTATTTGCTGAAGGTGAAAATGTCATTTAAACAGTTGATACCTTTCAAATAGTCTAAGCTAAATGCCTTGTACAGTTCTTCCCTTTTCAGAATACATACACACAGCTTGAAATTCTGCTTAAAGAAATAATGCCTCTGTGATTATTAAGTCAAGCCAGAGTATACATTTTCAACACATATGGCTATCTGTGGAGGAATTTGATTTCTGGTCGCAAAGTTTAATAATCAAATATCCCTGTGAGTCTGTGTATAATAATTTGACATCCTGGATATTTGTTTATTTATCTTACAAATAAAAACCACGGAAGTGTTTTAAAAGTCTCTTCACATTTGGACAGGACCTAACAAAACCATATCCTCTTTTACAATACAGAAAAAAAAAAATTCGAGGAAAAACAAAAAAAAAAAAAAAAAAAAAAAAAAAAAAAAAAGGAAGTTCCAACTTGCTCCCATATGAAAGATAAAGTATATGGTCTCAGTTGACACTGAAAAAGAAGCCTGAGCATAAGTCAAGAGTAACATATTCAGACATAAACTCAAAAGTTATTTTTATTTATATGAAGAGTTACATTTAAGAGTGCATAAATTGACTCTTCCATTCAGCAACATGTTTAAAGAATGAAATGAGGTGTTTACTACCTGCCGTATCTTCAGTTTCCAGCCTTGCTGCTATATCATAAGATCAGCGGTTTGTAAACAGAACAACTTCTTGCATTTGTAATGTGCTAAATGAACCAATCAAAACATCTCCTATCTCCTTTTGATTTGTCTTTTTCTGAAATTTTCCTCTTTTCACTCTAATACTTTTTTCTCTATACTTTCTCCACTACCAACACCTCTTGCTTCATCAGTCTGCACATCCTTGTACCTTCTTTTTTGTCATCTTTACCTTTCCAGCAYGTCAATGCCGATGTCAGAGCATTACCAGGAGAGGTGTTGCTAAAGGGAYAGGGAGGCAGGAGCTGAACTCAGGACCTTGCTGGCCAGGACATGTCCGTCTGTCTGTCCATGGCAGCACCTGCACGTCTCTGTAAACCCCATAAGATTACGGTCCACGACCATACACAGCTTCTAATMGCTGTTTGCTCCCTGGGCTCCATCRCTGGCTGCACCCCATCATGCTGCTTTCAGAAGTGGAATTCTGTGAGCTGTGTTCATCACACTGTTCCACACACATTTTCACTGCCTTCCCTGCCTCATCTTCAGCCTCTAGTCACTATTCCCCTCAGAACCGAGTCCTTTGCCATTCTTCCTCCCCTGCAGAARGAAGTCCCACCCCCTCCTACCCACTGCTTCCTCTCAGTGCTTTTTCTCTGATGCAAATCAACAAAGGACTGCTGTTGCCAGAAGTCACACATCTCTAGATGCCCACATCTTGTGAGTCTCCAACCACTTGACATTTAGCATAGACATTAGACTGAACCATCTTTTGAAAAGGTCTTTTTGAGTACAGAGCAGAGAGCTGCTGGATTGTTCAGCACTGTGTGGAGCAGAGCTTTGAAATCTGTAGAGGCTGAATGTTCCCATTGCTGTGGTTGTACATAGCAAAATCCCACAGCTATTTTTTGGTAGAAATAAAATCTATCTCATCTTGTGGAAGAAAGGACTTGGTCACCTCTCTTCAGGAAAAGATTCAAGGTGGCAAATCCAGAATGGGTTAAGATTTTAAGAAAATTTTCCTTAACTTTTTCAATTGCCTCCGTACTCTTTGTGGGCTTCTGCAGACCAGTTCTTCACTCACTTATCTTTTATTTGAACGGATTCAGCTGTGGAAATAAGGAGCTTAAGAGTTCAGCAAATGTGATGCAGAGTGTTATGGCACATGGCCTTATCTGAAACCTTGGCTATTTCTATGTCACTGGCAATGGATTTTTCTTTTCTTGTYCTCAAAGAGGTCTCGCTTTTAAATTCTTTTCTGGTCTCATTCAGTCTGCCCCTGACTCCCAAGTGCATTTCCCTCTCTCTTTTGCTCTTCCCTCTCACTCAGAGAGTGGTTAGTGTACCTTACTGAGAAATATGAGCTCTTGAAAGCATTTGGTTGTTTTTTCTTCCAAAGGTTAACTCTTCCTGTCCATGTGATAAATGCTTGCACCTTCATGCCCCCAACAGAGACATCCTTGAAATGCAAAGCAGTTACGTGTTATTTAGGAACTGCATTGAATTCCGAYATAGTCAGTCCATTTTTTTTACAAGTTTGAGAAATATACCTTGCAACGACTTCAGTTCTATTCTTAGCACTCTTTTCCCTACCAATGGCATTGCTACATCTGTCTGCAGAAGAGCAGGGGGAAACAATTTTTTAATGGCTAAAAACCATATGAACAGTACTTGTTTATCCTTTTCCTATGTTCCCTTGAATGTTGGCTAGTGATTCACAGCAGTAAAAGTAAATGCAATCAAATGCAAATTAGAGAATGCACACAAGGAATAATACATAAATGTGAAAAGTGTTTTTTGGAACAAACCTTTTGACTATAGGATTAACTCTGTGTATATTTTCTAAATCAACTGCATTGAAATATCACTTGAAGATGTTTAAATATTTATATTTTTTTTCTACTTGTAATAAATAAGTAGGTTGCTACATTAATAGTAAAAGACTAAATAGTAAAAAAAAAAGCAATATGTGTTCATATTTAAATATGTTTTGTGTGAGTCCAACAGTTAATATGATGTAAACCAGAAAAGTGTTAAAATTAGCACATACCAGGAGCAAAAAAGAAAATGTGAGTTATGTGTGTAGGTTGGAAATTGTTCCAAGGACAGGGAAAGAGTTACCTGGTGGAATAAGGTGGAAATGATAAATGTTAAACAACTGTTATAAGAATATCATTACCAATTCTCTAACATTAATTTTTAGTTACTTATCAAAAGTTCACAGTGGTCCTATTTTTAATTAAAAAGCATGGCAGCTGTTTTCTTCTATAATATCAGTGTTAAAAATTTTCAAAGATCCTAAAGGGCCAGGAGAGAATTTTTCCCTCTATTGCTGTGATCACCTGAAGTTTACACAGTTCACAGCAAAGCAGGTCTGGAGGTTTTTCTGCCTTGACTAGTTCTGTGAGGACTTGATTTATAGATGGAGGGGGAAAAATAGCCACGAGGGCTTCCTGAAGAACGGCAGATTTTCTCACATGCTACCAAAGTATGATCAGCACTTCATGGTTGTGCACCTCTTACCACTCAGGCTAAGGCTGCCTATCCTGTTTCAGCTCCCAGTACAGAGTTGTGAGCAGCTATAGGTTTTACTCATCGACAGTCCTCACAAACTGTCAGATTTAATAACACAGAAAATGTCACCAATTTGTTATACCGAGTTCCATGTGAAAAAGAAATAATAAGTAGTGTTACATAATGTTATTTAGTAGGGAATAATTTCTAGTTGAAAACCAAAATAGTAGCTTTCATTTATGTTCTCATTCTCTTCAACGACACAGATAGTGATGTCTGTAGTTAGGTTAGTCTGGCATTTCCCCTTACCAGACTGTGTTTGCAGCTCCTTATAGTTTGGCCAAGATTCAGGCATATGAGCTGCTTAAGCTACTTTATTATTTATTTATTTATTTATTATTTTGTAAGCTTCTTCCTGTACCTGGCACACAGCCACTGGGAAGCTCATCCAGCAATGTGCAATATCAGAAGCTGTTCTCCCACTAGTCAGGATATCCACCTCATTAGAAAATAAAAAAAAAAAAAATCCCAAGGAAAGATTTTGACTTTGGGATCTCTGTTTCTGAACTGAAAAGCCTTGATTTTACAGGAACACTCCCTCATTTTCCCTTTGAGAAATTTCAGTTTAGAGTAGCACAGCTAAAATTACTTGAACTGCAAGAATTCTAAGTTATTGTTTTTGATATATTTATTGGAGACAATTTTTTCCCCACATTCTCTAAAAATGTGTTAAGTAAAAATGCCTGTAAGTTCATTGAAGTTCTTATTTTATTCTTGCTATAGACAGTGTAAATCAGAAGTAGCAAAATGTAACAATATTTTAAACCTCTTGGACTGTGTTTTCTCAAAGACTCACTGTGGTATTTCCTAGAATCAGGGGCAAATACTCATGTTCATTCTTTGTAAAACAGACAGTTAATATTGCAAGCCTTATTCCTACCATTTTAGCTGAACTGAAACTTTATGCAATTTAAGTTTTTTCCTTTTCTGTTCAAGGTTATTAGTCTCTGAGAGGAAATATCTCTGATAGCAAAGGTATTCTCCAGATGTTGCTGCCTTTGGGTCAGAATAAAATTAGGTTGTGTGCCATGCTCTTCATTTCTTCATTCCAGGCTATTATTTCTACTAATTGAGAAATTTTCCTTCCTTTCCTCTTGCTTGAATAAAAAAAAAAAAAAAAAAAAAAAAAAAAAAAAAAAAAAAAAAAAAAAAAAAAAAAANAAAAAAAACCACGTAAAGAAAACCAAAAAACCCAAACAAAATAAACACCAACTAAATCAAACAAAACCAAACAAATCACCCAAAAACACAAATCAGACTTTTCTTGCATGGTATATTTATATATTTCTGTAGCTCCTCAATTTTTCTCTTAAGCGTGTTTTAGCTGAGATTCTGGAAGCTCACCTCAGATTCATTTTTTCAGTGAAATGACACCTACCACTCAGTTTTCCTTGGAGTACACAGGATTTCACAAGACTGTTTTCTTGCTTTCTTTGAGATTGAAAATACTTTCATTTTACAAATGTTATAGACACTTCTGCTCATTCTTCAAAAGAAAGAAAATATGTAAGTCACCTCTTGCCTGTAAATACCTAGATGTTGAACATTTCTCAAACTATTTGGCATGTGTTATTTAACAATATGTTGTTGAGCTGATTTCCCTAAAATGTTYTAGACTGTGTAAGAAAGCATCTTCTGTCAAAAAGAAAAAAGTCAATTCACTTTTTTCCTTTCTCTTTATTCAGAATGTTATGCTTTAAATAGTAAATTTATATCACTTATGACAGATATGCTCTTAGTTATATCCTTATTTTTTTTTTAGTGCAGTCCTTTTACATGGACAGCCACAAACTTAAAAGACACCAAACTTTTCTCTCCTTTTTTTTTTTTTTTTTTTTCCTGTCACAGAGATTCTTCTTATTTTCTTTTCATCACATTTATGTATCCATAATGGGTGAAGATATCTTTAGGGCAGGAATTGGTCATGTGTTCTAAGCTGTTATGTTTATGTTTTATTGCCTCATTTGTAACTCTTCTTACTTCTTGCATAAAGTCCTGCTCAAAACTTGTCTTGGTACAAAATTTTAAAGAGGCAGGATAACAGTAAAGAAAGAGAAGGAACATTATAAAGAAAAACATATCTGACTTTTTTTCCTGTTTAATAAAGAAATGTAGCCTGCTAGTGAAGCAGGCCATTTCTTATTTTCTGTAGGTAATTAATTCTGGCAAGTATTTTACTATTGTACAGTCTTTCTGTTGTGAAAATACATCTTAATCAAATGTGGTGAGCAGCAGTGTACAATTCCAAACAAAACTTGGTTTTGAAGATAGATAACCATTGCAGTTCCATATCTAAACATGTAATTTTCTTTCAGAGCCTGCATGCATTTTATTCTCCTGCCCAGCTTAGAAAATGGAATGTTGATGGSGTTGTATCATCCACACTACCTTTCTTCATCTGTCTATTGCAAAAGGCATGAAATGGAATGCGCCGCTCTATCATTGATTTGTTGCCAGTGTAATCTGTTTTATTCAAGTCACACTCCAAGTGTTTCTCCACCACCAGGTTATTTCACAATTTCTCTTCCCCAACACTGACCATGCATTATGAACAAGTCAGATATGTTCATTCAGCTTTGATTTTTGTACCTCTTTTAAATCAATACCTCAGTGATTGATCTTCTGAAATTTAAGAATCAGTGGGCTATATAACAGAAACAGCAAAGAAAGTAGAGGATTTTCAGACTGGTTGAAATAAACACCAGGTACAATATTGAGATCTTAATGATTCACAGACACAAATTACACATGCTGCAGTATTGTTTATTACCATACCTCCTGTCTTTATTTAAATTATAAATTRGGCCATTCTCACTTCTCGGTCAGATTAGGGACTAGCAGGCAACAGAGCGTATAAACCCACATTTAAAATGTCTTTTTCCAGTAAGTCCATTTCAGTTAGAAATGCAGCAATTCTTAAGCTGTTTTCTTGAATTGATTGCTTGTACATTTTAATCAATGGTACCTCAATGTATTGGTGGTTACAGCAGTACAAACCAATGCCCTGCCAGTCCAAAATTCTGCCTAGCAGCAGTTAGCACCACATTCTGCGGAGGAAAATGAAATTCTTCCAGTAGAGCAGCAGTATAATATGAGGGAAGTGAACTATTCCTAACCTTGAAAAGTATCAGTTAACAATTTGAGAATTACTAATCTGTGCAGACACCCTTAGCATCAATATAAATTGAAATATTATTTCATTTCTTTAGATATGTTACATAACTCGTTTAAAATTTGGTAGCGAATATTTGTCAATGTATCTGATTCAAGATGAATTATTTATATTTGTACTCTTTTTGTTACCTCAATTAGCAGAAGGTAGCTAGAAGAACATACCTGTAATTCTACATCTCTTTGTTAATTATACCCACAATAGCTTTTCTTACTGTTCTACAAAGGGAAATGCTACTTCCAGACTGTTTAAAATAATTGTGTATGTCTCCTCTCAAGAAGAGAAGTTCTGTTTGCTTAATGTTCTAATCATAACAGCAGTGGACTAGAAAGAAAACAGATGTATTCTGTTTCTAAAATGCTACCTTGAGCTGAATTTTAAAAGTTGAATTGAATAAGTGAAGTAGGGTATATGAGGGTTCGTCATGATTATATTATTTGGCAGTATCTAAATGCAATAGGTATTGGATGCAATCTATGCAGTGGTAAACTTTATATATTTTTCCTTAATTTTACATCTAAAATCCTTTAATAATCAGTTGAGAGAAATTGAATTTATAAATTGATTATTTTTGTTCAAAGATAAAATGTATTAATTGTCTATAAAGAATGCCTGTCATAAACTCAATCACCTTATAGGTAGAATTATATTTAATTATGGGAATTATTCAATTGATTTCAGTTAAAGCATAGTTAGTTGAAATGAATATAAATAGAAACCTAATGGCTCCTGACRTATTAAAGGAATGGGTGTTTCTTTTATGGAGAATAAAACAATCCTCTAAAAGTGTGTTATTTTAAAAAGCAAATGAAGAAAACCTCAGATTAACAGTGAGTTATTCCATAACTCATAGGTGCTATGAATATAAGGTATTCCTTTTGCTGTAATCTCCAACTAGAKAGAAAAACAGAAATTGACAGCCACAGTACTGTGTCAAACCATAGTACTTTTCTTGTTTTACATGTGAGCCAATCTCATCTTCTTTCAGATTCAAGATCCCTCTGTATTCATATCCCACAATTTGCACAAAAAGATGCAGCTGGAAAAAAAAAATGGACAAAATGTGTAGTCTCCCACTGAGAAAGCTGTGCCTAAGAAAGAGGCAAGAATAGCTGGACATAAATGGAAGGAAAGAATTCAGAAGTGTTAGTTAAATCTGGTTTAATAAGAAAAAATAATAGCTGATTGTCCCCTTCAAGAAAATAAATTTAAGGTAGTAGGAAGTTTTAAAAA
The DNA here is from genome assembly GCF_030028575.1 of Malurus melanocephalus. Classification (NCBI taxonomy): domain Eukaryota; kingdom Metazoa; phylum Chordata; class Aves; order Passeriformes; family Maluridae; genus Malurus; species Malurus melanocephalus. The sequence goes on along the minus strand of NW_026623243.1, from coordinate 5,181,197 downwards.
GAATATGCATGTTCCATTTACCATTCCAGCACAGCGAAAGCTAAGCACAACCACCTTCATCTTGTTAGTAATGCCTAGGGAGATTTGTGGGGGAGGGGTAGGGAGGTGATGGTGTTTTGTCTTCTTTTTCTCCTTTTTCTGTGTGTACTGCTGAATCTTCCTTCTTTCCCTCTTACCATATTTCTGTTACATTTGGTCTGTCCAGAGGATGTAGTAGATTTGGAGACATTATAGAGCCATTTGCATTCCAACACATGCATACTGGATGCTTCATGGTGTGTCTGCCCTGAAGGGAGAACACCCTGCTCTGATGGTCTCGAAATGGGGTCTGCGTAGGTTCATATGATGGAAATCAAATTGCTATCTGTACTTTGTCTACAAACTGAGGTGCAATTTAGTACTTGACAGCTGCAATTATTTTTCTGTAATGGAAAATTGGTATCTTGATAAAGTTCTGAGAGCTGAAATTCACATCCAATTATGACACASTGAGAAAATCCACAACAGTGAGTAGTTTTGTCCACAATATTCTATACACTGTGTGACTACAATAAACTGATCCATCTGACCTGAAATACACTATTTTTAASCAAAGGGCTTAAAATAAAATTCCATAAAAAGAGATCTAAATAATATTCTGTCAATTTTTGAAGCAAAATTATAAAGATTGTAGATTCAAATATGAATTTAAACTATTTTATATGACACAAAACTTGGCAACGGTAAAAAACCTTTTCATATCAGTACCAAAGCTTATTTACTGTTTTGCATTTGACAGAAATACTCTCATAAACTATTCAGCTCATATAGATCACAATAGAAAAATTAATAAGGAAATTTTAAAGTCAAARGGACRTTTTTTAAAGAAACAAGAACTGAAYATTTGCTTGCTTCCTATTTGTGTTCCGAAATGTTCACCTGGAACATGCTCCTGCAAAAAACAAATTTTTCCCCCTGAAATTTTGTCTTCAGTAGATTATTGGATTAAATAAATCTTTTAAAGTATTTTCTTTCAGAATTATTATTCAGGTGGGTTTGTGTGTTGTGATTTATAAACTGGAAKAAAAGAAAACCAGACGTTCTCAGCAGCTGAAGACCTTGTTAACAGGTATCCCACAGTTTCTGTTTAGTCCATTTAATGGCTTTACTGCAAGAATAATTTGTTGATTACCAGGTGTTGGCAAAATTTGCTGTATCTGATAATGTGATGAATATTGCATTCTAAAGGCTTGATTCATCATTGTGTTTTCCAAGTGCCATCTGGATGTCTTGTCTCTGAAAACCCTACTGATAGAAAGCAATGTTTTAAAAGTTCTCAAACTTACTAATTTAACTGGTCCTGTCCCAGCCTAACACTTTGTAAAGTAGACCTTCTATATAAATAAGGAGAGCCTTCTACACACCTGCTTTTACATCTCTGTAACTGCTGTTAACAATTTTGCAWTATATTTTGGCATTGCAGGGTTATTTTATATTATTTTAAATGTTTAAATGTGCTGTATTGATTTATGCATAAAGATGGTAAAGTGCACACAAACTATTGCCCAATTATTTCACCACACAACTTTCTAATATACAGGACTCCCAGGAGCCTGTGTTTATACAACAGARATTTCTACATATGGCAAACTAGAAAACGGAGGAATAAATACCTTTTAGAAAACAATGTGACCACCATTTCATTCACAGCACAAGTAGATGTCACATCTTTGTTTTTACTGATGAAAATAAATACATTGTGTCACTGCAGCAGCTGACAGACATGAAGAATCTTGTGCTGCATCAAAATAAAAMCTGCTCTTTGCTTAAGCTGGAAGTGTTCCCATCAGTTACCTGAGGCAGCCACCCAGCATGTGGGTTCCTCCCTGAGGTGAATAAATGCTTTACAGGAAGAACATTTTCAATAACAGATGCTGTTCACCCAAAATAATTTAGAAGTGCTGAAGTTGCCTTTACCAGCAGCTCCTGACATTTTGGACACGCCAGATTTCCTGTGTACTCCAGTAAGGTGTGACTGTGAACCAGCTGATTTGCAAGGATGAATGCACACACAGAGTTTTGTGGAACTTAAGTGTGAGACAGAGAGAGACTAGAAACTGACCTTAGCGTTCCCATTTGAGAAATTTATCCTTGAATAGATTCAAGCATCAAAGTGAGAATTTTCAGTTTGGGGGCAAATCAAAGATTTTTGAAAAGACTATRGTATTTTGAAAAAAWTTAAGAAAAAATAGCATAAGAATTATTAAAAGCCAGGCACATCTGATCTTTTTTGAGGGTGGTGCCACTACTCCTGGCTCGGTCTGGATACATACCATCCATGAATTTCATAAAGCACTGCATTTTCTTTCTTAAGTTTCTGAAGGTCCTGCCTCTATGACTATATTTATGGAGTGTTTATGTAAGGAAGATGAGATGATCAGCTCTTCCCACACAAGGGTGTGCTGGTTTTGGATAGGACAGAGTTAATTTTTTTCATAGCAGCTTGTAGGATGCTGTGTTTTGGATCTGTGATAATAATAGATTGTACCACTGGATTTATTCTGTTTACCATTTAAAAAGCTGATAATTGTCAACATTTTACTGTGATGTTAAGACCTCCAAAAGTACTGAAGAGGAGAATTTCAATGTCTTTTGTAGTGTGTGTGCCACTCTTTTGCTATGCATTTGTGTGTCTACCTACAGCTTTTAATCACTCTAAATCCCAGTTCCATCCATAAAAAAATACTTAGATAGTGTTGAAATTTTTTTTCAAGTTTTCATTTTCTTTGAGAATACTACTAATGTGTATATAATTTGGGCCTTCAGGTAGTTCTATAGCACTGACTTTTTCCAAGTTTGTTTTAAACACTTTGAAAGATAATACCAATGTACCAGGATAYTGTGGAATATTTGGGAATTCTTTCTGGCTTGTGATTTGTAATAGCTCCTCCCTCATACACTCATATACCCATGCTGTAATTAAGCTTCAAAGGGAGACAGGAASTGATGTAAAAATTATGTAACTGGATGACATAGTATGATTTGTAATTTCCATTTTCTCTAGTAAAGTGATCCTCTCCTAAGAAGACTATCTGTTAATTGCCTGCATTTGTAATGATTTATTTCTTGTTTTCACGTGCCAAAATATCACCTCAAAATATAAATTATTGCAAGCACATGCAAAATAAATRTTTAAAAGCAAGCTTCTTCTGTCATATCTATCAGATTTAACAGATCCCTACATGTTCTGTCTTTTCTCAATTCAAGATCCAGCTGCTTAAATGAAGGAATTACGTTTTTTATTTATGCCTTTGTCTCATTACTGGAAAAATTGCAACTCTGAAAATGCCACAACCAGAGAATAATGATGCATAATGATACATAAYGACACTTAAGGACATTTATATTAATTGTACAATTGTTAGCTACTTGATTAAATACAAAAGTTACTGTGCTTAGGCCAGACTAAAGTCTTAGTATATAGTATTTAAATTATTTTAAATTATATTAAATTTTAGCATGGTAAATGAGCATCCAGAMCGTGTGTCTGTAGAGCTGTAGCAGCAGGTCTGCAAAAGACTACACAGAGTCAGTAACTTTATGGGCTACTTATTCTCAAAGACATGGATAAAACTATTCACAGCATATATATAAAATTTTACAACATTAGAACTTGAGTGTATTACCTTAATYCACCTTTCAACAAATTTGTCACACTGAGGAGACTTTTTAGCTTCAAAATTCTGTTGAAGTTACTAAGCCCTGGCACAGCAGAAACATTTCTCTCCTTTAAATCAAAATAGTRACAGCTAGATGACCCTGACTTTAGAGGATCCAGCTCCCCCAGTTTATCATGGGAGCTATTAACATAAGGCTTGTAGCTTTGTCTCTTCATGTGAAATGAATTAAAGAGAATAAAAAAATCTACCAACACATCTCAAACAGCCTTTTATAACTAAGAAGACAAATATACAATCTGTATTTGAATTTGYATTACAATTTTGCTAAAACATAAAAATGTCTGTATTCATAAATATCACTGAAGATAATTCTGTTTTCAGAAGAGCAATGTTTATAACCTGTGAAAAAATTAAGAATTGAAAGCCGACACATGTGAGTGAGGTTATTTTGTTTTGAGAAAAGGAATGAACTTAAACAATGAC